>NC_090649.1:91713359-92013359 GCF_040937935.1 Hyperolius riggenbachi
AGCTGAACTCCACATCAGACAGAAATCTTTGCAAGATGCTGCACACACAGATGCTGTACAGACACAAAAGATCAGTATCTGCAAAAGATCTGTTCCTGCCAAAAATCCATTCCTGCAAATTGCAATGATAGTCTATGAGATCTGCAGATCATCATACACACATGATTTAACTGACATTCATCTGCAGATCAGATCCACCAGGATGGATTTTCAGATCTGTGGATGATTGCTTGATCTGCAGATGAATGTCAGTTAAACAAGGTGTGTATGATGTTCTGCAGACCTCATAGACTATAAATGCAATTTGCAGGAACGGATCTTTGGCAGGAACAGATCTTTTGCAGATACTGATCTGTTGCGTGTGTACAGCATCTGTGTGTGCAGCATCTTGCAAAGATTTTTTTCTGTTGTGGAGTTCAGCTCCATAGAAAAGACTGTGTAGAGTATGGCTCTCATACTACATGAAGGGTGGTAAGATTGGTCTGTGATCTTTCATTTTCCAAAGACTATAGTCTGAGGTGTGAAAGCACCTTTAGTTTTGATCGTTTTTTCTGATCAATTTCTCATAGAAGTGAATGGAAATCGATTCGAAACACGATCGGAAAAATCGATCGGACAGTAAAATTGCTGAAAAATCTCATCGTGTATTCCCAGAATAACAGCTGTTTTCAATAAATAAAACATTCACAGAAGTTTATTTTATTTATCATCCTCCATCTTCTGATTATTTCTGCACATAATCACCTCCTTTATTGAAGTATTTATCACATCTTCTTACAAGGTTTTGCATCCCTTTGTTGTAGCGTCACATTCCTCATTTATGGGTTGGAGGAATTGAGGGGTGGGGCTTCATGTTAAAGTGTAACTGAGGGGGCACAAGGGGGGGGGGGTGCAAATGGGATGCATAAGCATGTTTCCTGCTCTATGCCATGCCTCTGCATCCTTTTACACCATTCTCTGGCCCAAAGGCAAACCCCACCCCCCGTTGCATTGTGACCCTTGAATCTACCGACATTGAGCTTGTATGTAGAATTACGGAATTACAAGGGACGGGGCATCCCTTCCCAGCAAACAGCCCCCCCCACTCCCTCTGGCTCTGTGATAAGACACACAGACTCCGAGGTCACAGCCATATTTTAAAAACAAAAGTTAATGATTTCTGGCCACAGAAGCGGTGGTAATTGATGCTACCTCATCCGGCTAGCCCCCTGGATCAGGTAATATGTTTTTAGGGTTTTTTTTTGCGAACATATTCCAGCTCGGATTCTCTTTAATGCTGCTGAACAAATAGTTACTGGCGTTCTACAATCACATGGCAAGCTGTGCAGGGAAAGGTTAATCTGACGTATGCAAGTTAAATTACTCAGAAAGAGTATCTTGTCTGGCAGTTAAAAGCAAACAATCTTGACAGCCCGTCTGTGTACATCCTCGCATGCACGCCAGCACACACACACACTTACTCACACTAGTTTTGTACAAACAAAAAGGGAAAGTAAGTCTGAACATTCTACTTGAACATTTACAGGATTATGTATCAAAATAAACATTGACTGCAATTTTGAACATGCATATCTAAAATAATACTTCCCTACATTATTATTTGCGTTAATCCATGCAATTACATACCATATGTTCACATACAAAGTACAGATAGGCTTCCTACTAACAAACATCTCAAGCTATAAACATAATAAATGTTGTCTTGACATGCAAAATACAGTGGTGTGAAAAACTATTTGCCCCCTTCCTGATTTCTTATTCTTTTGCATGTTTGTCACACTTAAATGTTTCTGCTCATCAAAAACCGTTAACTATTAGTCAAAGATAACATAATTGAACACAAAATGCAGTTTTAAATGATGGTTTTTATTATTTAGTGAGGAAAATAACTCAAAACCTACATGGCCCTGTGTGAAAAAGAAATTGCCCCCTGAACCTAATAATTGGTTGGGCCACCCTTAGCAGCAATAACTGCAATCAAGCGGTTGCGATAACTTGCAACGAGTCTTTTACAGCGCTCTGGAGGAATTTTGGCCCACTCATCTTTGCAGAATTGTTGTAATTCAGCTTTATTTGAGGGTTTTCTAGCATGAACCACCTTTTTAAGGTCATGCCACAACATCTCAATAGGATTCAGGTCAGGACTTTGACTAGGCCACTCCAAAGTCTTCATTTTGTTTTTCTTCAGCCATTCAGAGGTGGATTTGCTGGTGTGTTTTGGGTCATTGTCTTGTTGCAGCTCCCAAGATCGCTTCAGCTTGAGTTGACGAACAGATGGCCGGACATTCTCCTTCAGGATTTTTTGGTAGACAGTAGAATTCATGGTTCCATCTATCACCGCAAGCCTTCCAGGTCCTGAAGCAGCAAAACTACCCCAGACCATCACACTACCACCACCATATTTTACTCTTGGTATGATGTTCTTTTGCTGAAATGCTGTGTTACTTCTATGCCAGATGTAACGGGACACGCACCTTCCAAAAAGTTCAACTTTTGTCTCGTCGGTCCACAAGGTATTTCCCCAAAAGTCTTGGCAATCATTGAGATGTTTTTTTAGCAAAATTGAGACGAGCCTTAATGTTCTTTTTGCTTAAAAGTGGTTTGCGCCTTGGATATCTGCCATGCAGGCCGTTTTTGCCCAGTCTATTTCTTATGGTGGAGTCGTGAACATTGACCTTAATTGAGGCAAGTGAGGCCTGCAGTTCTTTAAATGTTGTCCTGGGGTCTTTTGTGGCCTCTCGGATGAGTTTTCTCTGCGCTCTTGGGGTAATATTGGTCGGCCGGCCACTCCTGGGAAGGTTCATCACTGTTCCATGTTTTTGCCATTTGTGGATAATGGCTCTCACTGTGGTCCGCTGGAGTCCCAACCCTTTAGAAATGGCTTTATAACCTTTACCAGACTGATAGATCTCAATTACAGTACTTTTGTTCTCATTTGTTCCTGATTTTCTTTGGATCTTGGCATGATGTCTAGCTTTTGAGGTGCTTTTGGTTTACTTCTGTGTGTCAGCTCCTATTTAAGTGATTTCTTGATTGAAACAGGTGTGGCAGTAATCAGGCCTGGGAGTGACTACAGAAATTGAACTCAGGTGTGATAAACCACAGATAAGTTATTTTTTAACAAGGGGGGCAATCACTTTTTCACACAGGGCCATGTATATTTGCAGTTTTTTTCCTTACTAAATATTAAAAACCATCACTTAAAACTGCATTTTGTGTTCAATTATGTTATCTTTGACTAATAGTTAACGGTTTTTGATGAGCAGAAACATTTAAGTGTGACAAACATGCAAAAGAATAAGAAATCAGGAAGGGGGCAAATAGTTTTTCACACCACTGTATATGGTACTGTTTTCATTAATTCGTTTGTTAAATTTAACAGTAGTTAAAGCACATTGAAAACAATCAAAAACAATGTATATACTGTATGTCCAAATCCAGAGTTCTAGGAAAGTAAACCATTTATCCACATGTTCCATATGTACAAACATGACTCTGTTTACAAACATACAATTTTCTACCACCCTCCCGGGATTGGAACCTGTTTGTAAGTAAGAAACCACATGTACTGTGTCCAGGGACTTCCTGGAAAGTGCAGTAAAGATGAATGAAATGAGTGTGTTGTGTGACTGGATTTCATATTTCACTTCGCAGCAGTCCTGTCAAGTATAGTAGTACATTTTGGAAGATGTGGTATGTTTTTTGTCACTCTGGAAACCTTAGTTTCACTACTGACTTTAGTGGTCTAAAGCGGCACATTCATTTTAGATTTTACTCAACACAAAATTATTTTTCCGTGCCATTCTTGAAAGATATCCTGAGACTGGTAAAAATAAAAAAAAAAGTTGAGGTGCCCATAGATTACTGGACTTGGCCGCCAATCGACCACCTGTTACAATAATTATTATCAAATCGGATGAAAACCTGTGCCACCAAGAGCGTGCCCGATCGAAGATGCGACCAATTTAGTCCTGTCAATTGGACATGCTGGAAAATCTTGGGCCATCGTGCTTGGAATGGTGTGTGATAATCACAGAAACCCCCAGCTGCTGTCCCCCACCCTCAATGTTCCCATTGTCAATGACTCCTATTTTAAATGAGTGACTTTGGGATCCATCTCTGGTTCATCCTTCCATTGCAGACAGCTTCTTGTCGTTTTGGCTCTGTATATGAGGTCATTTGTTAACCCTTCTTGGCAGTAAGCATGCCGTTAACTTTGACCAACACCAGTTGCAGAATGACAATCACACATGATGCCTCAACTATGCTTCCCAAATGTCTCTAGGCCAGGCATGGGCAAACTTGGCCCTCCAGCTGTTAAGGAACTACAAGTCCCACAATGCATTGCAGGAGTCTGACAGCCACAGCTATGACTCATAAAGCCAAATGCATTGTGGGACTTGTAGTTCCATAACAGCTGGAGTGCCGAGTTTGCCCATGCCTGCTCTAGACCTTCATCCAGGTATTACTCAGACAAATTGCCTTCTGTTAGTGCAAGATAGTTAACATTCTGACTCAGGAGACCAGAGGCACTTGTGCTGTTTACAGTCCTAGTGTTTTCATATGTGGGTTTATTTCTGGCTTTGATTACACTTTGGTGGAATGACTCTTTGGGAAGACTTCTAGGTTCTGTAGTTAGGGCTTTAGTCTGGCATTTATGATCACATGACATTTTCCCCTGTAATGCTGGGCATACACGGCTCGTATTTTATTATCAATCGAGCCGCTGATGGCTCGATTGATAATATCCGACATGTCCGATCACCGTGCCGGATCGATAGCGCACTCGATCCCTGCGGGCGGACAATGGAAGAAACTAAGCGCAGATAAGGAAGTGCTTGCAGGGATGAGCGAGAATTGATCCAGGCACAAGCGGGGACGCACCGGCATCAAGCCAGCGGCTCGATTTCGGCGCAGAATTGCACCGTGTATGCCCAGCATAGCACATCACTTTGTACTGAGACAAGCTTATGTGCTTTGGCTCCTATGGGAGAAAAGCTCTTTACAAATGTTGTGTTGTTGTTGCACATGGTTCCCAGAGATTTCTAGGGCTGCTTCAGACAGATGGCTGTCCGTGATCGTTCTTGGCGTTCAATGATCGGGATATACCACTTCTAATTTTTTAGCTAAATGAGAGCACTTTCCATCGCTTACCGTTCAAGCGTCATGGTCTATCAAGTTTTCCCGGCCGTTACATGTTGTTTGTGGAGCCGGCTGAGTTTGATGTTACATTGTACCCCTTTCGCTAGCCTTTCAAAGGTTAATATTTCTGACAGGTTTGATCACTGTGATTGAATCTGACCGTAATCTTTTGAGTGTCTCAAGCTATATTGATAAACTGTTCAAAATGACTTGCAGCACATAATTGGGTTAGCAGCACATTTGAATTGAGTGGCGGGGGAAATCGGTGGTGGAGTTGACAGATACAAAGTAAGGAATCGGTCTCTAATTCCAAGAGCATTTTATCAGGAAGTAAGGGTGTCCATACCGTAGTCGATATTGCGGCCTGGTCAACCTTTTGAAAACGATGCTGCAACATGGGTCCCCCGATTCATCTTTTGATCAGTTTGCGTCAGAAATTGGTCAAATGGAATGATCGGAAATGACGGAAAAATCCTGGTTGCAAGGGCTTGATCAGCTGTGCGGCAGTAATGGTGGTTGATATCATAATGACCAATGGACTCACGGTGCTGTTCTTAGTGGCATGAAACTCAGCGTTTCCTGTTTGCTCTAAAAGACTATTTACAGTATAAAATCTATTACGGTACCGCAAAAAAATTGTAGCAAAACAGCATTTAAACAGTTAAACACAGCACTTAGTTCTTCAATGGAAATCTCTTTGCTTCAGTGGGCAGCTTCTGGCCGCATCCTAAGCGGTGATAATTATCTTTTGTTTACATTCCTTTGTCAGATACATTTAGTAAACATTAGCAAACTGCCCAAACTGAGCTGAGAAGCAGAAAATGCCAAGAAGTGATCACTAGATGTATTTTAACCCTCCTGGCGGTTTGGCAAAATCCGCCAGGGGACAGCAAATACGTTTTTTTTTTTTTTTTTTTTTCATGTAGCGAGACGAGGTCTCGCTACATGATAGCCGCTGCTCAGCGGCATCCCCCCAGCCCCTCCGATCGCCGCCGGCGATCGGAGATCAGGAGATCCCGTTCAAAGAACGGGATCTCCTGGAGGGCTTCCCCCGTCGCCATGGCGACGGGGCGGGATGACGTCATCGACGTCGTGACGTCAAAGGGGACTCCGATCCACCCCACGGCGCTGCCTGGCACTGATTGGCCAGGCAGCGCACGGGGTCTGGGTGGGGGGGGGGGCGGCTGCGGCGACGCGTATAGCGGCGGCGATCGGGCACTGCACGCAGCTAGCAAAGTGCTAGCTGCGTGCAGCAAAAAAAAAATTATGCAAATCGGCCCAGCGGGGCCTGAGCGGTGCCTCCCGGCGGCATAGCCCGTGCTCAGCACGGGCTTACCGCCAGGGAGGTTAATATAGAAATACAGCAGCTATGCAGTAAAATGCAATAGCAGCTTTCAGAGCAGATAAAATACTTTGGGAATTTGTAGACAGACAATATTACTTGTGCACAAAAGCAAATATGATAACTGTATGAGTAAAAAGGAGGAAACACATTTTTATTGAATATTATGTCAGAGTTTTATCCCACTTTAAGGCTTAATCGGTTAACACCAAATGTTTTTTTTTCTATTTTTTTTTAAATCTATATACTCTTCATGGCATTATTTTTGAAAGTATTCCCACTTTACGGCATATTTTCCATGAGTGCCTAAGACATTTAATCAGTACTATGCATAGCTTATTTTGTATGTTCGTATGTTCTGAAATATTGCTGTATTGAGGTGTTGTGCTTTTCAATGTTTTGGGCTGAACTGTTTCTGCAACTTTTTGTTGATTTAGCCTTCCCGTCCCGGCAGAGGAATGTATGATTTCCCCTCTCTCGGTGAATAAGGAGGTTGTTTGCCGTGTGCGATATTTAAACGTTATACAAAGCCGCCAGTATTCAGCGGTGAGAATCACGCCTGTGTCCCGGCACCATCCACCCTCCGCCGTGTGACTAGACCGCGGGGCGGGGTGGAGACAGTGCGGCCAAGACAGGTTCATGCAGAGTCTGTCTATGGACACTAGTGACCTGTTTGTGTTTACAGAGGCCTACAACCTGCTGTGCTATGTATTGGTTCATTTAAAGTGGTCAGTTTTAAATCTGCATGTATAGATTGCATTGATGTTACATTATACACTGATCAGCCAAAATAAAAATACCATCTACTTAAAGGTGGCCATACATCTCTCGATGTTTGGCCAGATCGACCATTGGATAGATCCACCTCTGATGGAATCTGTTCAGAACGGCATCTGTTTCCTGCACTGTGATTTTCAAGAGATTTCAGCAGATTATAGGAGACAGATCGCTCTCTGATCAAAAAGAGATCTGTTGGCGGCCATAAACCGTAGTCCGCTTTCCAATCGATTTCAGCATGAAATCTGACGGGCATTAGCCTTGTGACACTGCCTCGCCTCCTCCAGCCACCGCCCCCCTTATGTTTTATGTCGTAGTCTCACACACCGCATGTTATATGCCGGTAGTCACTTGGGGCCGGAATGCAGAAATACAGCAGGCACAGCGGCAAACACTAGCAGGAGGTGTGACAGGTAAAGTATAACTGGATGGGGGACAAGGACAAAAAACATTAGGGAGGGACAGCGGTCGGGGTTTCCTTCGCGTTTGTAGTTAGCGATTATCACATGCTTTTACCACCGCGCACCTGATTCAGCATGTAGGCCTAAGATTTTCCAGCCTACCCAATAGATGCATGCGACTGATTTTGGCCCAAAATTGGCTTCATTGTCAAATGGACATGCTCTTGGCAGCACTGATTTTTATCCAATTTGATTATAATTATCAAATCGGGTGGTTGATCAGCTGCCATATCGCATAATCTATTGGCACCTTTAGTGCCGCTGCCTAACGGCCGTCTCCCAGGTGTATAAGTGTGTTGGGTCCCGCCATCGGTGCACGTAGTGACGACACAACATGCACCAGTGTCACATGGAACAGGCAATCATGGTGACCAGGGGAGGCCAGGAGTCGCCCGGTGGGGAAAGGGACACTTATATACATGGAAGGGGGGGGGGGGGGGCGGCACCGGCCAGGGGTTCATCAGTTGTTGCGGTATCAGTTGCTACTACAGCAGTGCACCCAATCAAACCCTTGCAAGTGAGATTTTGCCAGCATTCCCAAATAATCCTTTCAACCAATTTCGGACGTGGAAGATCGATCAGGCAGCCATGTTGTGCCACGGATTTTCCTCCGATTTGATACAATTACAATCAAGTAATGTATAGGCATCTTTATACTGTAGTTTGAAGGCCTCTAAAGGTGTCTTGTGATGGTGCCAGAATGTTTACGGAAGATCCTTAAAGTCCAGTAGGTTGCCAGGTGGGGCCCCCAATGGATTGGACTAAATGGATTAGATTTGTTTTTCCAGCATGTCCCACAGATAAGCAGTGCACCCGCATCTGACTATCAACCATGTCCCACAGATAAGCAGTGCACCAGCATCTGACCATCCACCATGTCCCACAGATAAGCAGCGCACCTGCATCTGACCATCCACCATGTCCCACAGATAAGCAGCACACCCGCATCTGACCATCCACCATGTCCCACAGATAAGCAGCGCACCCGCATCTGACCATCCAGCATGTCCCACAGATAAGCAGCGCACCAGCATCTGACCATCCACCATGTCCCACAGATAAGCAGTGCACCAGCATCTGACCATCCACCATGTCCCACAGATAAGCAGCACACCCGCATCTGACCATCCACCATGTCCCACAGATAAGCAGCGCACCCGCATCTGACCATCCACCATGTCCCACAGATAAGCAGCACACCCGCATCTGACCATCCACCATGTCCCACAGATAAGCAGCGCACCCGCATCTGACCATCCAGCATGTCCCACAGATAAGCAGCGCACCAGCATCTGACCATCCACCATGTCCCACAGATAAGCAGCACACCCGCATCTGGCCATCCACCATGTCCCACAGATAAGCAGCGCACCAGCATCTGACCATCCACCATATCCCACAGATAAGCAGTGCACCAGCATCTGACCATCCACCATGTCCCACAGATAAGCAGCACACCTGCATCTGACCATCCACCATGTCCCACAGATAAGCAGCACACCTGCATCTGACCATCCACCATGTCCCACAGATAAGCAGCGCACCCGCATCTGACCATCCAGCATGTCCCACAGATAAGCAGCGCACCAGCATCTGACCATCCACCATGTCCCACAGATAAGCAGTGCACCAGCATCTGACCATCCACCATGTCCCACAGATAAGCAGCACACCTGCATCTGACCATCCACCATGTCCCACAGATAAGCAGCGCACCCACATCTGACCATCCACCATGTCCCACAGATAAGCAGCACACCCACATCTGACCATCCACCATGTCCCACAGATGAGCAGTGCACCCACATCTGACCATCCACCATGTCCCACAGATAAGCAGCGCACCAGCATCTGACCATCCACCATGTCCCATAGATAAGCAGCACACCCGCATCTGACCATCCACCATGTCCCACAGATAAGCAGCGCACCTGCATCTGACCATCCACCATGTCCCACAGATAAGCAGCACACCCGCATCTGACCATCCACCATGTCCCATAGATAAGCAGTGCACCCACATCTGACCATCCTTCATGTCCCACAGATAAGCAGCGCACCCGCATCTGACCATCCACCATGTCCCACAGATAAGCAGCACACCCGCATCTGACCATCCACCATGTCCCACAGATAAGCAGCGCACCAGCATCTGACCATCCACCATGTCCCACAGATAAGCAGCGCACCCGCATCTGACCATCCACCATGTCCCACAGATAAGCAGCACACCCGCATCTGACCATCCTCCATGTCCCACAGATAAGCAGCACACCTGCATCTGACCACCCACATGGCCTGAAAGAAAACATTCAGCAGACCAGGCCACCCTTTTGCACTGCTTCATAGTCTCTAGGTTCAAATCTCGACTCTTCCTGTACAGTAAGCCAGCACCTATTCAGTAAGGAGTCCTTGGGCGATACTCCCTAACACTGCTACTGCCTATAGTGAGTGCATCTTAGCGGCTGCAGCTCTGGCACTTTGAGTCCACCTGGAGAAAAGCGCAATGTAAATGTTCTATGTCTTGTCTTGTCCAGTTCTGATGCTCGTACCTTCATTCAGTGGTGGGCATGGGTCGTCATTATTATTTGGGAATGTTTGATCACGTGTGATTCTAGAACTATGAATGTATTTTGCGTGTGTAATTGATGTGCTGTTTCTCTGCAGCGGCTGCCCCTGTGGTCCCCGAGTTGAGCAGTGACATTGACACCAGCAATTTTGATGACATAGAAGATGACAAGGGAGAAGTGGAGACCTTTCCACTACCTAAAGCCTATGCTGGGAACCAGCTGCCTTTCATTGGATTCACTTATTACCGGGAGAACTTGTATGTATCAAATTCACGTGTCCCCTTTTCATGTTTCCACACAGAATGAATAATGCCCTGTCTTTTTATAAGTGGAGTTTTTACCTAACGGGCAAAGCTATCAACCTGCAAACTAATATTGTCCCCTGTTGTGGGCAAAGCTATCAACCTGCAAACTAATATTGTCCCCTGTTGTGGGCAAAGCTATCAACCTGCAAACTAATATTGTCCCCTGTTGTAACACAGTGCAGCCAAAAGTGGGTGTTTCTTGTCCATATGCAAATGGAATTTGAACTTAAAGTGGATCCTTCCTCCAGCCCCCCTGTTGCCTGCGAGGTCCCTCTGCGTCCCTTCTCGGAGTCATGAACCACGTTTGCGCAGAACGCTCACGGCAATGGTCACGTGATTGAGCCAGGCGTGTGGACGGGCCACGCAGGCGCAGTTGCAGCACGACTTCTGGCCGAGTCATATGCTAACAGAGCTGCCAGCAGGAGAACGGAGGAAACCCTGAGGGACCTCGTGGGCTTCGGCAGGACAGACTGCAGGAAACAGAAATCCTGGATAGGAATGGGCTGCACCACCAATTAGTATATATAAATCATCTTTATTCAAACGCTAAGACAATATAAAAACATTTGAAATGAAGTGCATTGCACAACAAAAGCAACCCTCACAACACAATATGATGTGAGGAAATGTCAAACAATAATACTGCCTCACCTCTCATATACAATCATTAACCCTTCTATGCTGCAAATTAATCATTTGCGATCAAGAGTAGATCTCAATATGAAAAATCTGACCCGGGTCCAAGGAAACTGATCTGCGTTGTATCAAAATAGTGACTTGTGGCAATTATGCAAATAAGTAAACACCAGTACAGCGCACATATGGGTTAAAGAAATGGAGAGGGGTCCTTCATATGTCCAAATGGCACAACACGATAGTGTATTACGCGTGGTGTTATGCGTCCCGCCCGCAGGTATTACGCTACACATAATCTAAAGGTGGCCACACACGATACAATAAAATTATCCGATTTGACGGCAATTTGATAAAAACGATCAGATCTCCCGAAAAAATCGAAAGCTTTTTTTTTTTTTTTTCATTCGTATTTCCCGTTTTTTTTTTCAATTTTTATCTATCTGGAATGCCAGATATTTTTCTTCAATTTCTCTAAAGATTGTATGGTGTGTGTTAGATTGTCAATTTATTAATATACACACCCGAGCAATTTTCTCAGAGTTTCCAATCATTTTTATCATAATTGGGGAAAAATTGAACATAGGTGTGTGGTACATTGGTCAGATTTTTGAAATGTTACAATCAGTCAGAAAAATTGATTGCGATTCTTAAATTGAACAGATATTTAAAAAATTGTATGGTGTGTGGCCACCTTTAGCATATTAGATAGCCGGAATCTTAGAGCCCTTTATAAGCGACCTCTTTTTCCCACAATCCCTCGCTCCTGACGAAGTGGTCAGGTGGACCACGCCACACGTGGAGCGTATTGCCTGCCTCCCTCCGCCCTCATCTCTGTGCTGCATGGGATCACATATTGGACCCCGTCCTGGTACTATGTATGTATGCCACTAACAATGTTATTTACCATTGTTTGCACTGTCCATCATTTTTATCCCGGATTATGTTTTCCAAGCATATCTCATGCATATTTATTCACATTCTCTGATCCATATGTGCGCTGTACCTGTGTTTACTTATCCACTTATGCACTTGCATGATTGCCACAAGTTACTATTTTGATACAACGCAGATCAGTTTCCTTGGACCCGGGTCCGATTTTTCATATTGAGATCTACTCTTGATCTCAAATGATTAATTTGCAGCATAGAAAAGTTAATGATTGTATATGAGAGGTGAGGCAGTATTATTGTTTGACATTTCTTCACATCATATTGTGTTGTGAGGGTTGCTTTTGTTGTGCAATGCACTTCATTTCAAATGTTTTATGGCCTCAATTCACTAACCTTAAAGTGAACCTCCGGACTAAAAATCTACTCAGCAGAACTGAAAAGGCTTGGTGTTTATTTAACAGTTTCACAGCATCAGAACTTTGTTTTTCTTACCAAAGCATCATTTTTAGCTGCATTTTTAACTAAGCTCCACCCATCAAAGATGCTGTGCAAAGCATGATGGGATTTCCTATGTTGTTATTCACGTTGCCTAGCAACTGGAAGAGGTGCTCAGGACACAGGACAGTTGGAACTGTGTCCCATGCTCCCTGTCACCTCCTTTCAACCAAAAAGATGGCTGCCCTCATGAAATCAAACATTTGCCTGTTCTTTTAAAACAGTGTGGGTAAGAGATTATATTACCTATCTATTTTAATTAACATAACTAATGTAACTTAATGACAATATGTTTGTTTAGGCTGGAGTTCCTCTTTAACTCCTGTCTTTAATAACTCTTCTGAGCTGTTTTACAGTTATCACAATTATATCACCATGGTGATAACTGTAAAACCGCTCAGAAGAGTTATTAAAGACAGGAGTTAAGGTTAGTGAATTGAGGCCATATATAGTCTTAGGCCTCGTTCAGACTATACGCGCTGCCGTGCGCATTTTGGCAGCGCGTATAGTGTGCGACGCGCAAGAATGGTAGAAGGGCATAGACAGCTCTTCTACCGTTCCCATCATATGCGCTGCGTGGCAGCGCGATTGCGCTATCGCGTGCTGCACGCATTTTTGGGAATTGCAGCGCAGATCCCATTCATTGTAATGAATGGGATCTGCAGTGCAGCGCATAGGAGCGCAGATGGCGTGCGATCGGACGCGTTGCGTTCCAATCGCACAGCCATCTGCGCTAAATGATGTGAACGAGGCCTTAGCGTTTGATTAAAGATGATTTATATATACTAATTGGTGGTGCAGCCTATTCCTATCCAGGATTTCTGTTTCCTGTATTTTCATTGGATCTAATTGATCCTAGGGCTTGCACACCACTCTGTATTGGGAGTGCGGATCTATTTCTTTTTACAGGACAGACTGCAGGCTTGACAGGGCAGACTAACTGGCTGAATACAATGGGGTACGGCGTGGGGACAAACGGCGACTCTAGCGAATAGCACTGATTACTGAATGGCCAGGGTTTACATACAATGGTGTTGGCTCCAATGCTGTTACTCCTCCACGGCTACAACAAGAGAGAAGAAGCATACGCACCTTAGAGCGCGCCGACACAGGGGAAGGACAGAGAGGATGCCGTTCCTGGAGACCTGCCGGGAAGGTGTCTGAAGAGGCCGGCGCTGGACCCCGGGACTGGTGAGTATCAGGAGTATAATGTTATCTTGTGAAAGTGTTCCTTTTCTTAATGTAGCTAGTAACAAGCGGTATTGAATGTCGACCATAGCATGCTAAAATGTCCAGGTTCCAACTTCTTCTTACGTCTTCCTTTCTGATGGGTCAACCTGTCTGTTCTGGTATGTGCATTCCTGTGCTGTTCTCAGCCTGGCTTCAGGCAGGGCTGGACACACAGATCAGCTTTCTTGTCTCTGCACTCAACAGAACAGACAGTGTGACTCTGCAGACGGGAGGAGGGTGTAAGCAGAGAGGCTGAGTAGAGCTGAAGACCCCACCATGCTGTGGTTGAATTTCAACAGTTTTCAATCGGCTGAATTTGGAAGAAACCACATTAGTACTTTTTGTAAACCCCCTCTCTTTGAGGATATAGTAGTAAATGTATATACTTTGTTCCACTGCAGGGTCCCTTTAAGTGACTTCCAGGTGAATAACATTAATTTCTGGCAATGAAAGCAGACTGTACAGAACATGTTTCCACAGTTACTGTAATAAGACCAGCAGTTTTCTCCTGAATAGTCTGGCCGACATGTAGTGTAAACCTTGTAAAGATTTCAGTAGTCAGGGGCCTCTATTCAATTTACTTTTCTCCTAGTGGATAATAATTCAGATTTTCTTCTAAGAGATAATTTTTCATCTTCTGTTTAAAATGACTTTTCAGCACTACACAATTTAAAAAGTACCAAAAAGTAGACTAGTACTGTCAAAATTATTCTTTTCTTGCTGGCTGGTGGCTTAGAAGGCACTTTATTGATGAAGTGTGAATATATCACCTAGGAGAAAAGATAGGAGAAACAGTGAATTGACGAAGGGCCAGATAATTTTGCTGCCTTGTCATATCATCCATAGCATTATCTTGTATCTCTCTGCATGTATCCTTATCCAGAGACAGAACCTAGCAGGTACATTACCTGGGATACCTCAATGTTTTACTGCTGATTCTGAAAAATGCCATAGAGTTGGGGTCAGGAACCTTTTTGGCTGAGAGCCATAAACGCCACATATTTTAAAATGTAATTCCATACAATATGTTTCAAACTGTCACAGTGCTCATGCGCAGCAGAGGGCTCATGTCCCTGTTGCCATGGTGATGTGTACACAGTTGATCCTCTGTGCAGTGGAAGTGTCAGACACGTCTTCAGCAATTTCCCCAAGAGCCAGACAGGAGAAATGCCGACTAACAGCTTGTACAATTAGTTAGCTGACTTGGGTGTTGATTCACTTTGTAGGACAAGATCCCCACACTTTGTTCCAATAGGCTGCTTGTCAAGTGACAGGCAGCCTATAGGGCCAATCAAAGTGCAGGGATCTTGTCCTACAAAGTCACAGGGCCCAGAGTTTTTTTTGGGGGGGGGGGGGGGGAGTAAGTTTAGTAGTGCATGCTACAGCAGTAGTGTACCAACTTTGAAAATGTTAATTGCGCTGCCACACTAAGCTGCGCTACTTGAGCAGTGTAGCTTAGTAAATCAACCCCTACTGATTTGTCTGTGAGCCAGATGTAGCCATCAAAAGAGCCACAGGTTTCCTACCCCTGCCATAGAGGATTCTGATGGCTTCTTTTTATCTGTACTTCTCTAAAGCCCCATACTCATGCGGGGATTGTCAGGGGACCTCTGTCGCCCAGTAGGAATTGGTACACAATCCCTTGGGTGACACAGTAGAGCCAACGCCGTACAAACGCATCATCAGACTCCTGGCTAGCAATATGTGTCCGTAGCTATGCGGGGAGTAAGGAGAACATTGCGATCAAGCACCCAGGCTCATGAAGGATCGTGCGGCCGCTATAAACACACTAGTCTAATGCCCAATTCTAAGCCTTGGCTGTCGTTCTCGTCCACCACAGCGGAGTTTAGCATGTAGCTTTAAGTGCACCCGAGCCAAAGTTCAAGTATAAAATGAGATGCTTACCTAAAGAGAGGGAAGCCTCAGGATCCTATTGAGGCTTCCCTCTGTAATCTTCTGTCCCCCCTCCCTGAGCGCGGCCCCCAGAAGAGCAGTAACAAGGCAACTTTCATCAGTACGGCCACGCCCGCACATGTGCTGTAAGCCGGAGCCGCTTGTGTACGAGCAGCTCCGTGCTGCTGTGCAAGCGCAACCATGCTCACACAGCTGCTGCACAGCTTCGCTCCTAACAGTAGAGGAGAGCAGCCCCGATGTGGAGGGAGGCCGCGCTGAGTAAAGTAGGGACACCGGAGCATGGAGGGAAGTCTCAATAGAATCCTGAGGCTTCCCTCTCTTTAGTTAAATATCTGTTTTTTAACCCGAGCTTCAAGACGTTTTATAGAAGGTTTATTTGCTGTTCTTGTCAGACCTGTGAGCAGCCATCTGCACATGTGCTGAGCAGCAGGTCACAGGCATGCATGTGTGCCTTCAGGGCTCTGCCAGCTGGCCCTGCTCATGGAGATGGATCAGCTGCCCAGAGCATTCTGGGAAATGTCACATTCTGTTCCTGGAAGTGGAGAGCCATTAAACCTGGCTGAATTCTCTCCTTCCTGGGTAAAGCTCTCAGCCCCTCGCCTGCCCTGGTTCCTCCCATGACCTAATTGTTTAGAGACAAAACCGTAATCAAAATATTTCTGTGCAGTCGTCTTTTATCCAAACTATTTAGAAATCTGCCGCGTTGTGGCCAAGTATTTTTATGAGTCTGGACTGTTTAATGTCTTTTCCCCCCTCCTCATTCTTTTTTGAATTGTTTCTCAGATTGTTGAGTGACCCTTCCCAGTTCAGGGAAGAGAAGAACTCCTCCAGGCAGCCTTCAAAAGAGGTGAGTGCACGCCTAGTGCCTGGTGTACTTCAGTACGCCACCCGTGTGGCTTACAGCCCAAATGGGATGGGTCTTAAAGCCAACCTGAAGCGAAAATAAATGTATGTGTAGTACAGCTAAGATATAGAACATTAGTAGCACAGATAAGTCTCATATTGTTTTCCAGTACAGGAAGAGTTAAGAAAACTTCAGTTGTTATCTATGCAAAAGAGCTTCTCTGAGCTATTTGTCTCATCTTGGGTTGAATACAGTCCTGTTTTCTGAAGCACTTAAAGAGAACCTGTAACAAAAAAAGTCCCCTGGGAGGTACTCACCTCGGTAGGGGGAAGTCTCAGGGTCCCAATGAGGCTTTCCCCTCCCCTGTAGCTGCAGGCAGTCCAGCGCTGGCTCCCCCGAAGTGTCCCGGAATCCTCCCTCGACAAGGCTGATAAGCGCTGATTTATTTACCTTTCCTGGCTCAGGGGGGCGCTGTTGCTGCTCTCCGACGGAGATAGGCAAAAATAGGCGATCTCTGTCGGGTCCGCTATACTGCACAGACACAGAAGACTTGCGCCTGCGCAGTAGAGCGGGCCGACAGCGATCGGCTATTTCCGTCTATCTCCGAGCGGAGAGCCGATACTGCTCCTGCGCTGGGGTCGGGAAAGTAAATATTTACATCCCTGCCGTTCCGGGAGCTTTTTTGCCTCCGCCGTGGGACCAAGGAGGACTTGTGGGAAGCCTCGATCGGATCAAGAGGCTTCCCCCACCCAAGGTGAGTGCCCCCCAGGGGAACTTTTTTCATTACAGGTTTTCTTTAAAGTGTACCCGAGGTGACATGTAACATGATGAGATAAACATGTGTGTGTATAGTATTTAACATATTAATAACCCGAGTGTTTTACTTGTTTTATTTTGCTGCCTGAAAGAGTTAATTTTTAAGGATGGAAATGACCGCTTTTGTCTTGTCAGGACCTTGTCAGGAATGTAGTAAACATCACTGATAAGCAAATTACAGCCATAAAAGTTTTCCTGACAGAATACATTTTTCTACATATTTCTGAGAGCAGAAGGAAAGAGAAAGGGTCAATATAGTTCATGTATTTTCATTTAGGGACACTCAATAGACTAGAAATGAGCAGAGGCAACAAAACATTCAATCTACTTTCTAAATGTTTAAATATAAAATAAAATCCTGGGATGACTTTTTTGCTTTAGGTTTGCTTTAAAAAACTTATAAATAAGAAATTGCAGTGATTTCAGTGATGCCATTTCATATCCTAGACCCTGATTGGCTGCTTCTAAGGGACACCTGTAACTTAAAAAAAAAATAGATACCTCAGTAGGGGGGAAGCCTCTGGACCGCTTCTTCTTTACCCCTCCACTCCTCTACTTGGACCGAGGCCGCACTTCCACACTGCGCAAAGTATGTTTTTTCTCTTTGCACGAGTGAATCCATTCTACTGCGCAGGAGCAAACCCACTGGCACCTGTACAGTGCAGCCACACTCATATATGGAGGGGAGCGTGACCACGAAGATAAAGTAGGTCCCGGCCACAACAGAGAGATCCTGATGGATCGAGGAAGACTCTTGCGCATCCAGGGTCCTCCCCTCTACTGACTTAAGCTTGTTTCTGGTGTGATTCTTGGTTGTGGTGTGATTCAGACACTACTGCAGCCAAATAGACCAGCAGGGCTGCCAGGCAACTGGTATTGTTCAAACATTTTCAATAGCATTAAGGGTTCCTTGCTTGCTCACAAGTATGGGTAGAGTAGGGACCCTTTCTACAGAGGAAACCTCAGTGCTTGTGAAAGCGTCTAGTACAAAATGATGTTGCACGCAATCCATTTTGGAAGCGAATGTCCTCTTATTTCTGTAACCGAATACAATTTTCAACCTAGTTTCTTTATCGTTACTAGTGTTCCAGCTTGCTTGCAAGTATCATAGAGTTCAGAGGGTTAACGATTGTATGTATAGTGACCACTCACCCAAGCACTCGCTTTCCCCTTTAATATCTCGTTTCCAAAGCAGGGTGAGCATAGCGCCTATTTCTTGTGTCTGTTTGGAATAGTGACCATTGTCCCTGGTGCTGCAGTGACTGCTGTCCTATCTAATGTGCCTGGTAGGCCTTCATGATGCCAGGCTGAACCTTACTAGGCTCCTAAAGGAATTCAAGTCTGACATAACATACATGTAAAAACCTGTCTCTCTCCTTATTGATTATATAGTTATCCTGCCTGGAAAATGCAGTAAAAAAAGATCCCTTGTCTATCAAAACGTATTCAGCTGATATCTTATTTTTAAATAAAAATTACAAATATTCCCATGCAATTGCCAATCCAATGAATCTGCTTAAAGCAGGGCTGTGGAGTCGGTACAAAATTCTTCCGACTTCTCAGTTTATGAAACCTCAGACTCCAACTCCAGGTACTCAAAATTGCTTTGCCTCCTTGACTCTGTATCTGCAGCCCAGCCAGGACTATGGAGTGTGTACAACAATCATCCAATTCTCTAACTCTGACGCAGACTCCTTAGTTTATGAAACCACCAACTTCAACTCCAGGTACCCAAAAACTGTTCCCGACTCCACAGCCCAGTCAGCGCTATGGAATGGGTACCAAAATTATTTAACTCTGACTCCTCTGTTTATGAAACCACTGACTACGACTTCAACTCTGGGTACCCAAAAATTGCTCCGACTCCAGCTCCACAGCCCTGGCTCGAAGTTCTACTTTAGGAAACTTGCTTCCTCAACGTGACAATATAATCATTTTACAGAGAGCTTAGAAATCACTAAATAAATAAAAGGCTGAAGTAATAATGACCTCTTTACTGCATTATAGAGAATATTTCCTGTTTTGCTGTAAGCGAGTGAATTTTCCCGTCCTCTCATACAATAACAGTTAGTGTGGGTGAGAGACTGTGTATATGCTGCAGCTCTGAGGTATCCGTCCCCAGTACAGATCCTGGGAAAGCCATATTAAAGTGATTATGGGGACCTGGAGGCAGCAGGGCCTCAGCTGGATTCTGTCTGTGTTGTGTTGTCCCCGGGATGGAGAACGGCCAGAGAATTCAAGTGGCGTCCATATGATCTGCCGGTACACTCGCTGCTTTTTCTTGGGTATGCCGCGTGGGTACAGCCATTTCTTCTCTTTATATTTCCATTGCAATTTCTGTATGTATATTGTCATTACTTTGATTGCATTGGTCAGTAACCCGGGTTTCAGTCCTAGAGGGGTCCTTATTGGTACCACAAAGGTTCTATTACTGCAAGGTATTGTATGTGTTATTACTGTTCAACTATTATATTACTATACCTATGGAAGTGTGGGAGCATTATTGGACTTTTTAAAGGAATACTTAAGTCATTTAAAAAAAATGACTTTTACTCACCTGGGGCTCCCCTCAGCCCCCTGCAGCTGAACGGTGCCCTCGCCGTGTCCCTCCGATGCGGCTGGTCTCGCCGGCGGCCACTTCCGGTTTGGCCGTCACCGGCCGACAGGCTGTGAACGCGGCTGATTATCCGCGTCCCCGGACGCAATAGCGCCTTCTACAATGCTATTGCGTCCGGGGACGCGGATAATCAGACGCGTTCACAGCCTGTCGGCCGGTGACGGCCAAACCGGAAGTGGCCGCCGGCGAGACCAGCCGCATCGGAGGGACACGGCGAGGGCACCGTTCAGCTGCAGGGGGCTGAGGGGAGCCCCAGGTGAGTAAAAGTCATTTTTTTAAATGACTTAAGTATTCCTTTAAGTGTTTTTATTATTGTAGTGTTATCCTTATTGTGAAATAATAAAGTTATTTTGATTATTCTATACATACATTTTCTGGGAGCAAAATAGAGTAAAATATGACCCATTCCTCCACACAGATTTATACATATCTTTGTGGCCTGGACAGCACAGCCTAAAAATTGTAAACCTGTGTTTAGAGAAGTACATTCCTCTGAGTAAAATGTGCTGTGAATGACTTTTCTCCTAGGTTTCTGTGCATTACAGTAGGCAGCAAAAGATCTGACAGGTTTTGGACTAGCCCATCTCCTCATGGGAGATTTTCAGTATTTCTTTTATTATTTTCAAAAGCTTTCCCTGGAAAGGATCTATACAAAGATGCCAGCCTGATCCCAAGGTGATGGACTAGTCCAAAACCTGTCAGATATGTGAGATTTTTATGACCTTCTATTAGTGACAGCGACATAGGAGAAAAGTTATTTATAGTGCATGTATTTTAAATTTTACACATTGTTTGCGATAGTGGTCCTTTCAGTGCATAATGGGTATTAGTAGCCATGTATAATTGGTTTATGTCTGATCTGCATTTTAATGCTGTCACTTTGTATGTAGGAATCTGCCAAGCTCCAGAAGACGATTCAGCAGCTGGAGGAGAAGCTCCAGAATGAGATGCAGGCCAGAGATGACCTGGACCACAAGTACAGGTGTGTAGCTCTTCCCTCTGCATTGCGTACTCTGCGTACACATGGTGGCTGCTTCCTCTGAGACTCCATTGTGTCTCTGGATGAGCAGCTGCTCCCTCTGCATTGTGTACTCTGCATACAGGTGGGGCTGCTTCCTCTGAGATGCCATTGTGTCTCCGGATGAGCAGCTCCTCCCTCTGCATTGTGTACTCTGTGTACATGTGGTGGCTGCTTCCTCGGAGATGCCATTGTGTCTCCGGATGAACAGCTGCTCCCTCTGCATTGTGTACTCTGTGTACACGAGGCGTCTGCTTCCTCTGAGATGCCATTGTGTCTCCGGATGAACAGCTGCTCCTTCTGCATTGTGTACTCTGTGTACACGAGGCGGCTGCTTCCTCTAAAATGCCATTGTGTCTCTGGATGAGCAGCTGCTCCCTCTGCATTGTGTACTCTGTGTACATGTGAGGGCTGCTTTCTCTGAGATGCCATTGTGTCTCTGGATGAGCAGCTGCTCCCTCTGCATTGTGTACTCTGTGTACATGTGGGGGCTGCTTTCTCTGAGATGCCATTGTGTCTCTGGATGAGCAGCTGCTCCCTCTGCATTGTGTACTCTGCGCACACGTGGTGGCTGCTTCCTCTGAGATGCCATTGTGTCTCCGGATGAGCAGCTGCTCCTTCTGCATTGTGTACTCTGTGTACACGAGGCGGCTGCTTCCTCTAAAATGCCATTGTGTCTCTGGATGAGCAGCTGCTCCCTCTGTATTGTGTACTCTGTGTACATGTGAGGGCTGCTTTCTCTGAGATGCCATTGTGTCTCTGGATGAGCAGCTGCTCCCTCTGCATTGTGTACTCTGCGCACACGTGGTGGCTGCTTCCTCTGAGATGCCATTGTGTCTCCGGATGAGCAGCTGCTCCTTCTGCATTGTGTACTCTGTGTACACGAGGCGGCTGCTTCCTCTAAAATGCCATTGTGTCTCTGGATGAGCAGCTGCTCCCTCTGCATTGTGTACTCTGTGTACATGTGAGGGCTGCTTTCTCTGAGATGCCATTGTGTCTCTGGATGAGCAGCTGCTCCCTCTGCATTGTGTACTCTGTGTACATGTGGGGGCTGCTTTCTCTGAGATGCCATTGTGTCTCTGGATGAGCAGCTGCTCCCTCTGCATTGTGTACTCTGCGCACACGTGGTGGCTGCTTCCTCTGAGATGCCATTGTGTCTCCGGATGAGCAGCTGCTCCTTCTGCATTGTGTACTCTGTGTACACGAGGCGGCTGCTTCCTCTAAAATGCCATTGTGTCTCTGGATGAGCAGCTGCTCCCTCTGTATTGTGTACTCTGTGTACATGTGAGGGCTGCTTTCTCTGAGATGCCATTGTGTCTCTGGATGAGCAGCTGCTCCCTCTGCATTGTGTACTCTGCGCACACGTGGTGGCTGCTTCCTCTGAGATGCCATTGTGTCTCCGGATGAGCAGCTGCTCCTTCTGCATTGTGTACTCTGCGTACACGAGGTGGCTGCTTCCTCTGAGACGCCATTGTGTTTCTGGATGAGCAGCTGCTCCTTCTGCATTGCGTACTCTGCGTACACGAGGTGGCTGCTTCCTCTGGGATGCAGCTGTGTCTCTGGATGAGCAGCTCCTCCTTCTGCATTGCGTACACGAGGTGGCTGCTTTCTCTGGGATGCCGTTGTGTCTCTGGATGAGCAGCTCCGCCCTCTGCATTGCGTACTCTGCGTACACGAGGTGGCTGCTTTCTCTGAGACTCCATTGTGTATCTGGATGAGCAGCTCCTCCCTCTGCATTGTGTACTCTGCGTACACGTGGTGGCTGCTTTCTCTGAGATGTTGAGATGTCGTATCTCTGGATGAGCATGTCTCCTGCTATAATGTACGAAGCTAGCTTAGCCTCCCTGGTGGTATGATTATTTCCATTTTTTTTTTCTCAAAAGTGGTGCAATTTTTTCACAAGCTTTCAGACCCTAAAAAGCATGCCGCTTGATAGATCTGCGCATTCCACACCTCCAATGGCTCCAACTCGGGATTACTGCTCTGAACTGCGGATTTCCATCCCGAACTTGGAAGGAGGTTAAGGACCCAGTAGGATCGGAAAGCGTCAGTTGTTGTTATGTACCACTGCTATGCATTTAAGGATGACCGATATAGGATACGATTTTTATTGATACAAAGGAGTGCGGAGTTGCTTGAAGATAATGTGCGAAGAGTCCTAGTTTGCTGTCAACTGCCTCTTTTTAGGTGACCTCTCATTCCATAGGTTCCAAGTGATCTTAGACTGTTATCATTTTGATGGAATTTTCATGATTTGTACTTCCTGCAGAATGGATCTATATTATTTTAATAGGACAAAACATAGCAAGAGTCTTCAATTCTGTGTCAGTGAGTTGAGTGGTAGTTCTGGGCTGCATTGAACGGTATATGTGATCAGGAGTAGCAGCTGCTCCAGTGCATTCCAATCACAGAGTTCCCCTGGAAAGAAGACCGGGGCCCATATGCAGTGTGTGAGCATTTGCGATGCCGTATTGAGAATTGAAGTCTTTCTGTATTGATTTTCTTAGGTCTATAAATTCTCGGTTGGAGAAGACACTGAAGGATCTGGATGAGGAGGTAATTATTGTAATATTCTGAGAATGCTGAATTTGCCTTTTTCCGTATTAATGTCCTGCATAAAGAAACAAAAAGAGGGACGCCGAGAGCCCAATATAGTGTAGTATGCACTGGTAAACGAAGGTGCGTGGAAAGTGTGTTTGAAGGTGTATGTGCAGCATGCTCACAAGTCACGGTTACCGCATAGGCAACCACTGTAAGAGCAGGTGGGGAGATTAGACCTGTCCCCACTCAGGATTAAGAAGTCGCTCTCTGTAGATCAAGGAAAAAAGGGGTAACACCCCTCTACCAAGGGTGGATATGTACAGTGATGTGAAAAACTATTTGCCCCCATCCTGATTTCTTATTCTTTTGCATGTTTGTCACACTTAAATGTTTCTGCTCATCAAAAACCGTTAACTATTAGTCAAAGATAACATAATTGAACACAAAATGCAGTTTTAAATGATGGTTTTTTATTATTTAGTGAGAAAAAAAACTCCAAATCTACATGGCCCTGTGTGAAAAAGTGATTGCCCCCCTTGTTAAAAAAAATAACTTAACTGTGGTTTATCACACCTGAGTTCAATTTCTGTAGTCACCCCCAGGTCTGATGACTGACACACCTGTTTCAATCAAGAAATCACTTAAATAGGAGCTATCTGACACCGAGAAGTAGACCAAAAGCACCTCAAAAGCTAGACATCATGCCAAGATCCAAAGAAATTCAGGAACAAATGAGAACAAAAGTAATTGAGATCTATCAATCTGGTAAAGGTTAGAAAGCCATTTCTAAAGCTTTGGGACTCCAGCGAACCACAGTGAGAGCCATTATCCACAAATGGCAAAAACATGAAACAGTGATGAACCTGTAAAAAGATTTGAAACGTTTAAAAGCGAGGAGGTAGAGGTGGACTTACCTCCTCCGGGCAGTCACAAGAAAATGCAGATCAATTTTCAGCAAAAACAATTTATTTACATACTCCAGTAAGATACAACTGGAGTTGTATTTTACATTTGGCTAACCTCTTACTTTAATGGATACCAGAGCCCAAAAAATCTTCCCGCTCCTGTAGCTGAAATGGCCCCATCTTCTGGGCAGAAAGAAGAACGTGGGGAGGAGTGAGCATCAGGACAGCTCATCATACATGCCTGCTCCCCCTGTTTCTCAGATTTTTGGGGGCTCTGGTATCCTTTAAGAAGAGGGATCATCCAAAGGCTATCTATGTAATCCTAGCCCACACTGTTGCCATGCTTGAACTCCGGAAAATATCAGAAAAGAGATTGTTGGATATGTTACGTGATCATGCTCCTTTTCATGCACAACCACTTGTCCACCAGTGGCTCCGTACTTCTGCGCAGGCGTGGCCATGGTCCTGTATGAAGAAGACCGTGGTTGCCATTTAAAAGATCCTGGGCAGCTGCGGAGGTCTCCTGGGGGACATAGGAAACCTTCTCTCTTAGGTAAGTATTGGGGGGGGGGGGATTATTTTGCTTTTGGGGTTACTTTGAAGTTAATGGATTTTTTTTGTGCAGGCCTGTATTATTTTTACATTCATATTTTCTAGAGATTGATGAAGTTGTCAGAATGATTGAATTTGCATTCTGATGTCCTTGGCCAGTGGTTTGCACGTTTTTATAGTACAATCCTGCTCAGTGCATGTGTGTTTTCTGTTTGTGTAGGCCAATTCTCGAAAGAACCTGGAATCCTCCAGCCGGCAGCTGGAGAGAGAGAAGGCGCTGCTGCAGCACAAGAATGCCGAGTACCAAAGAAAAGCCGAAAATGAAGCCGAAAAGAAACGCAGCCTAGAAAATGATGGTAAGTTTGTGAGCTGTGCTGGCTGAGTGTAAAACCTCAGAGAAGCTATAGGCGCCTCATTGCCAGCGAGCTACTGCCTACTGTGAGCCATGTATCCACTTCAGATGGTTGTGTGCAGTAAATGAACTGACAAATGGCCATTAAAAACACTGAAATTAAGAGTTTGAGAGCCATCCAGTCCGTTTCTCTATTTGCTCTTCTTTTTTTTTTTTTTTTTTTCTTTTTTTTTATGGCCCACCGATTTCACACGGAAGGGGCCACACCGGTCAGCAGAGCCATGGAACTGAAGTTCTGTCAAGCTCTTCCTTCCTTGCGTTGATTGCTGTGTGCTCTTCTCATTGTATTTCATCCTTCCACTCGGCTTCGTGACTTAACCAAGTAAATTGGTGCTTTTGTGTGGAAAGGGATGCCCAACAGCGAAGCAGGTAATTTGTGTGCTGGCGGCCCCGGAGAAGTTTAAGCCCTACCATAAGCCCCCATGTTAATAGCAATTTGCAACTGGAAGAGTAGGCATGGTGGTTGCCCATTTTGTAGCCATAGTTTGTATAGCTGACAGGGACTGTCAGCTATACAAACTATGGCTACAAAATGGGCAACCACCAGTTGAGTGAGTAGAACCACTTTCTGGGACAGTGCCTGCTATAAATTTCCACTTCTCTTATCACTAGGACTTCTCCACAGCTGTTCGTAGTCTACGGAACTCCCTTCCTCCCCCATCCGGTCTACCCCTACCTTCAACTCTTTCAAGCAGGTCTAATGCTGAATACACACCATGCGTTTCCGCGTCGAATGCGTCCGTCGATACGCGTCGATTCTATTATTTCCGAGCATTTCCGAACGCATTTCGATGATTTTTAGGTCGATTGCCATGTAAAGTATGGCTAATCGACCTAACGATCCATCGAAGCTTGAATCGGACATGTCGGAAATAATCGAATCGATGCGTATCGACGGACACATCGAAGGCGGAAACGCATGGTGTGTATCCAGCATTAAAGACCCATCTGTTCACCATTGCTTACACAGCATCTTCATAGCTCTATCCCCCTCCCTTGGACATACACCTCACCCACCTTTATGTGTCTCTCTCCCCCACCCCTCAGATTGTAGGCTTATTTGGCAGGGGCCTCCTCCCTGTGTGTTCTTCTCCGCCACCACATGGACTCAGTGACCTGTCTGCTATACTTTTCTCTACGTTGTTACGACCCTGTTTTGTGTACCATTGTTGAGCGCTATAATGTCCCTGTGTAGCACTGTTTGATGTTGTAATGTTTCCCCTATTTATTGTACAACACAAATGTTAGTGCTTTATAAATAAAGTTTAATAATAATTTAATTCTTTCCAGTCTAGCTTTATGTCAGTGAGCGTTGATATTAATTATCAGGAGATAAATAGAAGAGTGTTCTGCCTTGGCTTCACAATATGCTGTTGGGTTTATTCTACAGTGAACAGCCTGAAGGATCAACTTGAAGACCTGAAGAAGAGAAACCAAAATTCCCAGATCTCCAATGAGAAGATACATCAGCTCCAAAGACAGGTGAGTAGAACCACTTTCTTTTTTTCACTAATTCCTCGCTCGTGTTTAGTATCTAACTTTAGTTCTTTTATTCCCAGCTGGATGAGGCCAATGCCCTTTTACGCACAGAGTCCGATACGGCGGCCCGGCTACGGAAAAATCAGAATGAAATGTCCAAACAGCTCCAGCAGCTGGAAACCAATAACCGCGAGCTCCAGGATAAGACTTGCATGTTGGAGAATGCTAAACTCAAGCTCGAGAAGGATTACATCAACCTGCAGTCTGCTCTGGAGTCTGAGAAGAGGGACCGGACGCAGGGCTCAGAGGTCATCTCTGATCAGCAAGGTATGAAGGCCGCAGTTATGTTACTTATAGAGACTATGAAGTCTTTTTTCCCTCTTTTGTTTAACATTCCTCTTCAGCTTTAATGCCAGAGTGAAATCGCCGCATCCCCGCGGCAGAGGAGTGATTTATTACTAGAGATAAGCCCTGCAAAGCCCCAGGGACTCACAGGGCTTCACTTCCTCAATGAGGCAGAGCTTTAGGCTGTAGCTCTGCCTCCTCCGCAGTCAATCTCTGTGGATCGCCGCCTCTTCCCACCCCTCTGTCTTCTTTCACTGAGAGGGGTGGGGAGGAGGCAGAGATTGATTGCGGAGAGGCTGAGCTACAGCTCAAAGCTCAGCTTTTCCAGGAAGAGGAGCCCTGCGTGTCAGGGCAGCATGATCTGCGACCTGCAAAGTCGTAGAACTTTGCAGGTCGTTTTCTAAGTAATCACTCCTCTGCCGCGGGAATGCGTGATGTGCACTCTGGCATTAAAGCTGAAGAGGAATGTTAAACAAAAGAAGGGAATAAAAGAGACTTCAGAGTCTCTTTAAAGCAGAGATGAACTCAGGCACAGCACACAATGAAAAGTCTTTATTCCACATATACCGTATTTTTCGGACTATAAGACGCTCCGGACTATAAGACGCACCTGTTTTTAGAGGACAAAATCCAGGGAAAAAATATATATACTATATATACTAAACCTGGTGCATCTGTAGTGCAAGGGCATCTTATGGCCCTTCCACCCTCGCCTTATGTGTTCTCTGGTGTCTCCCTGTGTCATTCTTTCTCTGTCCCTGTGTCCTCTGGTGTCCCCATGTCCTCTTATGTCCCCGTGTTCTCTGGTGTCCCCCTGTGTCATTCTCTGTCCCCCTATGTCATTCTGTGTCCCCTTGTGTCATTCTCTGTCCCCCTGTGTCCCTCTATGTCCTTCTGTCATTCTCTGTCCCCCTGTGTCCTCTGGTGTCATTCTCTGTCCCCCTGTGTTCTCCGGTGTCATTCTTTGTCCCCCTGTGTCATTCTCTGTCCCCCTGTGTCATTCTCTGTCCTCCTGTGTCATTCTCTGTCCCCCTGTGTCATTCTCTGTCCCCCTGTGTCCTCTGGTGTCCCTCTATGTCCTCCTGTGTCATTATCTGTCCCCCTGTGTCCTCTGGTGTCCCTCCTCCTCTGTCATTCTCTGTCCCCCTGTGTCCTCTGGTGTCCCTCTATGTCCTCCTGTGTTATTCTCTGTCCACCTGTGTCCTCTGCTGCCCCCCCTGTGTCCTTATCTGTCCCCCTGTGTCCTCTGCTGTCCCCCCTGTGTCATTCTCTGTCCCCGTGTTCTCTGGTGTCCTTCTATGTCATGCCTTGCTCCCTCCCCCCCCGGGTCCTTGTGTCCCCCTGTTTGCGGTGTCTGTGTTTGCCATTAACATTAGTGAATGAGGAGACCACCAGATATTAATATGGTGCAGTAATCAGGGCGCTGAACCAGCGCCGAGTGAGAGAACAACAATGAAAAGCACGTGTGTAAGGAAAGATGGCAGATCGCTGCATTAGCTTACCGAAGGGGAAGGTATGGAAGGAATACAGCGCAAACGCCACAGCTACCATGCGGCTTTCACTAGGTTAGATGACAGCAAAGCCATTGACCAATCAGGTGGGGGAGCGCTGCCTCAGTCAGCCTATCCCAGCGCATACGGCTACTGCCGGTTTGTTACACCGCCCGATAGTCCCGTCGGCGGGATCATGCTCGTCATTGCGGCCAATCACTGCACTCCCAGCTACTGAGGGCGTGCAGTGATTGGCCGCAATGACGAGCATGATCCCGCCCTCGGGACTATCGGGCGGTGTAACAAACCGGCAGTAGCCGTATGCGCTGGGATTGGCTGACTCGGGCAGCGCTCCCCCACCTGATTGGTCAATGGCTTTGTTGTCATCTAACCTAGTGAAAGCCACATGGTAGCGGTGGCGTTTGCGCTGTATTTCTTCCATTCCTTCCTCTTCGGTAAGCTAATGCAGCGATCTGCCATCATTCCTTACACACGTGCTTTTAATTTATTCTGATTACTGCAGTATAATATCTGATGGTCTCCTCATTCAATAACGTTAATAGGACACGCAGACACCGCACACAGGGGGACACCAGACACGGGGACTAGAAAAAACATAGGCACTGCTATGTACATTTGGACTATAAGACGCACTGACTTTTTCCCTCCACTTTTGGGGGAGAAAAAGTGCGTCTTATAGTCCGAAAAATACGGTAGTTGCTGAAGAAATCTGGTGCTCTGTGTTAGTATGCTTGTTTAGCCAATAGACACTTTTTTGTTCATAAAGGTTATCATGATGTAGCTTATCTGTCAAAGCAAAGAGGAAATTCTGAGTTTGGTTCCACTTCCTTCTTGCAGATATTACTTAGTGACCCTGAGATGTCGGCTATTAAAGATTTTTTTTTACTTACCCGGGGCTTCCTCCAGCCCCATAAGCATGGATGCATCCCTTGCCGTCCTCCCGCATGCCTCCGTTAAGCGGCCATCACCTCCGGTGCTCGGCTCAGTTGGGTCCAGTCTGATTTGGTGACATCAGCCAGGGTCTTCTGAGCTTGCACAGCAGGCCCCCTGCTGACGTCACTGAGCCGGATACCGGAGCTGATTGCCGCTTAACAGAGGCACGCGGGAGGACGGCGAGGGACGCATCCAAGCTTATAGGGCTGGGCAAGTAAAAATCTTTAATAGCTGACATCTCTGGTACACTTTAAAGGGGTTCTGTGGAATGATTAAAAGCCAAAACTGACACTTACCTGGGGCTTCTATCGGCCCCCTGTAGCTGTCATGTCCTCCTCCGTTCCCCGCCACCAGTCCCAGTCTAATATTCGTCTAACAAAATGAATAATGCGTACTCCCGCTCGTGTCTCCTGGAACTTACTGCGCAGGTGCAGTAGGAGGTTTTCTCGTACCGCGTCTGCACAGTAAGCTCCTGGAGATGTGAGCTGGAGCGAGCGCGCAGCCGCAGTCACATTAGAAGAATAATTACAGCGATACTGGCGGCGGGGAAAGGAGGATCGTAGGAAGACGGTGCGGGATATGTCAGCTACAGGGGGGGTGATAGAAGCCCCAGGTAAGTGTCTGTTTTTTTTTTTTATTATTATTCCACAGAACCCCTTTAAAGCAAACCTGAAGTGAAAATAAACTAATGAGATTAACAATTGTATCTATAGCCCTTATCCTAAATAGGACTTTCCTGGAATCCCATAGTAATACTTTATGTTGAATTTAAAGTTTAAAATCTACCTTTAGGCTTTGTTCACCTCTAAAAGCGAAATTGATGACATCCCCAATTTTATTTTATTTTTTTTGCGCGTCAGGAAGTGACCTTTTCGACCCGGAAAATAATAAATACAATGTATTTATTCGTAAAAGTGCAAACACAATTGCCGGATAAAGCGGTTTGCGCTTTTCCTATACCTTGCATTGTAGCAAAATCGCGCCAAAAATCGTCCATGCAGCACTTTGCTGAGCGGAAAGCGGACGAAACGCGCTGATATGAACTGTCCCATAAGGATTCATTGCACTAGCGATTTAAGGGCGTTTAAAAAAATTGCCGGCGCTCAAAAAACACAGCAAAACGCTCTTGGTGTGAACAAGCCCTTAAACCTTTAACTGGCTCAGGTGAATGATGACAGGTTTTTTATGTTTTCAGCCCCTACACACATAAAGCGTGCACTATAGAACTGTTACTTGTTCCCAAAAGTATTTCTCAGCCGCACAGAGCTGTACAGCCCTTATAAGTGATCAATGAAAGCTACACCAAAGTCCTTCTGCAGAGAAATGGTCATTTAGAACCCTGAATCCTTAACCCTTACAGTGAGCAAAAAGAAGAAACACTGCTAGCTCTTTAAGTAGGACTGGGACTGCATGTAGACATATTTATCTCATCATGTCATGTCACTTCAGGTACCCTTTAGCTCGTAAGTGCAGTGTAAGTTGGAAATGCTTCGAACCAGTAGATCTGATGAGTTCTACAAACGAGTCAATGAAACTCTTACCTCCAAAGGATCATAGCAAAGCCCGATGGGTGATACCGGCTATTGGTGGTCCTGTATTTACCTTGCATTCTTTCATTTTCTGTTTTCTTAAGCATTTTTTGGCATATGGTGAAGTGTGACAATTAGTGGTGTTACCTAATCTCCATGTTTTGTCTTATGTGCTCTGTATGCAGGCCGGATATCTTTCCTAGAGGAGGAGCTAAAGAAAGGGAAGGACCTGCTCTCTCGGGCGGAGTCGGAAAAGAGACAATTGCATGAGCGATATTCTGCTCTGGAGAAGGTATACTCTTTAACTGTATCCATTCTTGATCTGTAAAGAGTACCTGTGCTACAAAATGAATCCTTTATGCAGTACTCCCAACCCCAGAAATAATCGTGTGAAGTATCTGGCAGATGTGTCCCCTAATCTTAATGCATTTACCTATTTTGCCTTGACCCTGCTGTGCCTCCTGTCAACAGTCAAGTAGCTGAAGGCTTTTCTGTACTTTAGTCCTTTGTGGCCATGTCTGGAAAACCTGCTCATGCCCATTTGCTTCCTCTGCCCATGGTCCTGCTCCCCTGTGAGGCAGGAAACCACTTTTTGCAGGGAATTGTAGTCCAGATCACCATATAGATGCACCAGAGCAAATTGACACCTGATGATGTTCTTACTGCTTCAGGTGCGATTACAGGTAGTTGCATTCAATTAAACATTTGTTTTGTCTCAACAGAAATCAGTTGCTATGATTGAATGATGTAAAGCCTAAAGTTACTCTTTTTAAAGAAAACCCATGTCCTATATTTTAATAAGCGTATTAATACAAACTTTCCGCCCTCTCTGCCTTTGTTTATAAAAAAAAATAGAAAGACAGCAGGAAGCCCTGACAAATCCTGATGCATCTCTACTTCCTGGTATGGAAATATAACCACAACAGCTGCAGTCCTCTCCTGCCCGCCTACATGACTTTACTTCATGCTGTGCATTGGCTACCTTATAGTCCAGCGAGCAGGAGGGAGCTCCCAGCCATGCTCCTCCCCCCTTACCTGACTGTTAGCCAGACTCTGTAGGTGCTAGTGTATGGTGAGGTGTGCTTGTGGAGGGCGTGGCAGTCATATTTTCAGAACAGATGCAGCTGCATCGGACAACTGTCCCACCAGGGGTATGTACGCACAACGTATATGCCCACAAAGTATATGCAAAATTTGGGTGCCGGAAATATTTGCTAGTAGAATATCTGAAGATCGGTAAAATTACAGCTATTCTACTATTGGGCAGTTATCATTCCAATAGTAAAATATCAATATATTTTACTGCTGCTAAACCAAGCCCCATTCTCACACAACCCCTCCCTCTACCAATGCCTAGCCAAAGACCACACGCACACACACACATTATGCATAATCGATCTTTCCCCCCAACAATGCTTAACCCTTACCGACCACCCACCCATGCCTAACCGTCACCTCCCTCCCCCGCTGCATACTCACACATATCCACGCTGCCTTCGCCGCTATTCTACTATTGGGCAGTGGTAATTCCAGTAGTAAAATATCAGTAGATTTTACCAATATTTTACTACCGCTAAACCTAACCCCATTCTCACACGAGACCTTCCTCTATTGATGCCCAGCCCTAACCGACACACACCATAGCTTAAATTGTACCTGAGACGAAAGGAAATAAAAGTTTTGTATATACCTGGAGCTTTCTCCAGCCCCCTTCATGCTGCTTGGTCCCTCGCCATCCTCCTACTCCTCCTGGATCCTCCGCAGTTAAGTCTGGTAATGCCGTCAGTCGGTGCAGACGCAGTCCGGCCGCGCACGCTCCCATCAGGGCACGCATGCATAGTACGCACCGACTGGCGGGATTACTGGACTAAATTGTGGAGGATCCAGGAGGTATAGGAGGATGGCGAGTGACGAGCAGCCTGAAGGTGGCTGGAGGAAGCCCCAGAGATGTGTAAAACATTTATTTACATTCGTATCAGGTTTACTTTAACACTAGCCGACTGGCCTACACCAACAATGCCTAACTCTTACCGCCTATGCCTAACCATCATCTCCTTCCCACTGTTGCAAACTCATACATATCCGATCCATTCTATATGAAAAATATCGGGCACCACAGAAGTTAGGGTGCAACATGGCTCGCAGTTTGTATAGATGACAGCCCTGGCACACACTATTTTATTGGGTGCCTCAGGAGAGTGTGATACCTTGTTCCTTCCTTGCATGGCAAAGCCTCTACATATGGCGTGTTCACCACACCTTGCCAGTTTAGGACTGTAGCCGTGAGGTGTACGTGGACATGAACCTTCGTAAGCTCCCACTCAATGTCACCCAATGACGTGATTTGTCCTCTATTCTCCTGGTTGTGTAATTGTAGGAGAAGAACAATCTGGATATTGACATGACGTACAAGCTGAAAGCTCTGCAGCAGAGCGTGGAGAAGGAGGAGGCGGAGCACAAAGCCACCAAGGCACGGCTAGCCGATAAGAACAAGATCTACCAATCTATCGATGAGACCAAATCGGAAGCCATGAAAGGTAGGATGACTGTTGTGCAACTGTGTCCTAAAACCGAACACCTGATCTGACTGGATGTGTGTGTATGTATGCGCCGCAGTATTACTTGCTGAAACGATGCATTATGGAATTCAATGCAAAGTTTGACCACCGTTAATAAGGCAGAAGCTGTGTGCCTAATCTGTGAGTGACCATATTAAAAAAAGGAAGCATGAAAGCAGCTTTATTACTGGGTGTAAAGTGACTCTACTGCAGTGCAGCTGTTGGAATTGTGTCCTCATAGGCAAATAATGTGTTTAGGTTCAGGAAGTTGAGGGGGAGGGGGGGTTAGCAATATGTGCTAGGTCATTTTCAGACCAAACTTAAAGCAGACCCAACATAGGATTGGAAATCTCGCCTGCTTTTAGGTGACCAGAGTTTGCAGAGTTTGAAACCCCAACTGGGACTTCTCAGAATGTAGAGAGGATTGTTAAAAATATTAGTTAATTGGACTTTGCACTATTGCAGTTCTCAAAGTGCTTGTATGGGCCCATCTGTGCTACCGTAAATTTGGCCACTCCGCCTTGCTCTAATACAACAGGGGTGAGAGCTGCAATCTTTTGCCATTTGGTAGGCAATTTATCAATGATTCAGTTAAGGTGTGCTTGGTTTTTTATAGTCCCCAGTCTTGGGATAACCTTACTACTTAAGAAAAAAAACCCTTAAAAGAAATCTTAAAGAGAATCTGTATTGTTAAAATCGCACAAAAGTAAACATACCAGTGCATTAGGGGACATCTCCTATTACCCTCTGACACAATTTTGCCGCTCCTCGCCGCATTAAAAGTGGTTAAAAACAGTTTTAAAAAGTTTGTTTATAAACAAACAAAATGGCCACCAAAACAGGAAGTAGGTTGATGTACAGTATGTCCACACATAGAAAATACATCCATACACAAGCAGGCTGTATACAGCCTTCCTTTTGAATCTCAAGAGATCACTTGTGTGTTTCTTTCCCCCTGTTCTCATGCACTGAAGTTTCAGGCTGCTTGTTTCTTCCTGCAAACAGCTTTGCCCTTGTCTGTAATTCTTCAGTACGTGAAAGCCCAGCCAGCTCAGAGGACGATTTATCCAGCTTGTAAAAGAGAAGAGAGAAGCTGCTCTAATCCTAAATAACACACAGGCAGTGTGCATAGAGGGGCCTGGAAGGGGGAGTTCATAGCAGAACCACAACACTGAAGAACTTGGCAGCCTTCCAGACACAGGCCGACAAGTCTGACAGGGGAAAGATACATTGATTTATTACAGAGATAGTGATAGTATAAAGTGCTGCAGTAAGCCAGAACACATTAGAATAGCTTTTTGAACTTGTAGGATGATAAAAAACAGGATGCAATTTTTGTTACGGAGTCTCTTTAAAGGGAACCTTAACTGAGAGGGATATGGATGTTTCCTTTTAAACAATACCAGTTGCCTGGCAGTCCTGCGGATCTATTTGGCTGTTGTAGTGGCTGAATCACACACAGTCAGAGCACCTGATCTGCATGCTTGTCCTGGGGCTGTGGCTGAACGTATTAGACACAGGATGAGCAGGAGAGTCAGGTAACTGGTATTATTTTAAAAGGAAAAATCCATATCTTTCTCCGTTTAGGTTCCCTATAAAGGAAACATCCAAGGAGAAAAAAAATTAAGATCTACTTACCTGGGGCTTCCTCCAGCCCCTAGCAAGCCTATCGGTTTCTCGTCGCAGCTCCAGTGGTGCTCACGTGGGCTGGAGCGCTCTGCACAGGCGCAGTACATACCGACCTGGCAATGTTGGGATTTGCAATGGAGGGGACCCCGGACCACTGGAGCTGTGAATAGATAGGCTGTTAGGAGCTGGAGGAGGCCCCAGATAACTAGATATTATTTTTTTCTCCTCGGACTTGTCCTTAAAGTAACAAAAAAAAGTTTAACTTGCCTTGGTCTTCTTGCAGCCCCCTGCACTAATCCTGTGCCTGCACCATCCTTTTGCGACCCTCAAGCCAGCAGCAGCGACCCCCCACAAAGCTGGCTGGTACGGCAGCGCTCTGTGCATGCGCAATTTGAGAAAATCCCTACTGTGCATGCGCAGAACGCTCCCGGCAACCGGAACTCGACCAGGGAGCACGTGGCTGGGGGCCACGCACTAGCCTGTGACGGCCCAGCTTTGAGTGGGTCGGCGCTGCTGGCTGGAGGGTCCCGGAAGGACAGCCGGGCACACAATGACTGCAGGGGGCTGCAAGAAACCCCATGTAAGTTAATCTATATATTTTTTTTTGTTTTGATTTTTACTTACGTAGCCCTTTAAATCAACTCCACAGTGTTTTAATTATTTTTTTATTTACCGTGAGCACTAGGTCTCCCAGTAATGTGTCAGTTAATAATGTGTCCTTGAGAGGCCATTTAATGCAGGGGGAATGGTTGTAATACCATCTCTGTGACGCACAACATGCCATTACTACATATCCTTGAGCGCTGCTGCAGGGGGGGGACGACTGAAAGAGGTCATATGAAGTCAGGGCAGGATTCTTTCTGTAAGCTATGCGCAAGGCTTAATCCGGCCTTCTCTGCCATGACTGGACCCCACACACCCGACGCAGCTAGGAGACAAAGGTCTAACTATACCTGAGCCAAAATAAACAGTACTCACTGCCTGCATGCCTCAGGCCTGGCATCTTTATATAAAGCTAGGCTGTCTTCACCGGCAGACTGTTTGGCTAGCATTCAACCCAATTTGTTCAGATTTCTGTTTATTTTCAGATTGTTTTAAAGTGTATGTTTATTAACCTCTTCAATAACCAAACTGACGTTGCAGATACACAGGTGGTAAAATAAATGGCTTTTACTTGGCAATCCTTTGTGCTTCGAAGGAAGAATTTCCTGAAGTTTCTATAGCTGTTCTTTGAGGCTTCAGTTCTATTCACGTTTATGGCCTTTTTTTTGCCAAGCAGAATTACCATCCCTGAGGTAGATTTATCCAAACAGTATAAAGAAATCTTTAAAAAATGAAGTGGTTCTTCAGAGCATATAGACTGAAGGCCGACTCCTGCATGAAATATTTTGGGAATCAACCTAGGGACACTGCCTCGCATCCCTCCAAATTTTTTCTGTCCACCTGATGCCCCCTGAAGTTATCCTTTACCTGCCACTGTCTGCCCTGCCGACGTCCTCGTACTTCTGCATGGTTGCTCCCACGTGTTATATGCTAGTAGTCACGTAGGGCCTCAATGCGGAAGTATGGTGAACACAGCAGCGAATAACTGCATTGGGTACCATGTGGGACATAGAACCGTTGGGGGGGGTCAGCTGCTGGGTTTTTTTGTTGTGTTCGTCATGCGCGATTATCGCAAACCGTTTCCGATGTTCACCCATACATGCAACCATTTCCCCCCCCCCCCCCCAAATTAAACTATAATTATTGAATCTGATGGTGGATTTCCAGTCAAGTAGAGTAATCTATGGGGACATTTAATGAGCATATACACGCAGGGATTGAGGTTCGATCTATCAACCACCAGTTTGGGGCCAAGTTCTGAACTTTGTTAGTTCACAGCAGCGGGAGGGGTATGGAGGAGAACAAGGACCATAAAAGACCTGAGAAAGGGCTCCGCCCAAAACATGTAGTGTGTCCACTTTGCTCCAATTCAGCTTGTTGCTGCATACAGCTTAAAAGTGCTGTGTCCTTTTATTGTTCTCGGATTTACATGGGTGGTGTACCTGTTGGATACTGGTCACTAGCTGGCCAGTTCATTGCTGGTTTCTGTCCAAGGTGTGGAGTCCTTTCAGGTCTGGAGCAGAACAGGGTCAGGATGATCTGGATTTTCTTTGCATAGGGAGGGTTGGTCCCGTCTCAGCCGGGGACCATCTAACGATTGCTCTAAAATACCGCATGACATAGCAAATCCATCTTTAAAATTCTGAGCGATGTTAAACCTGTAAAAACTGACAGAGAAAATGTCTTATTTAGCTGTCGGTAAGAATTATCTCCGGTGTGTGCACATTATAATGCATTCTTTGAGCAGCAGTGCCGAGTGAGGCTGTGTGAGCGCGGTTGAGCCCATTGTCTGCAAGCAGTGCCGAGTGAGGCTGTGTGAGCGCGGTTGAGCCCATTGTCTGCAAGCAGTGCTGAGTGAGGCTGTGTGAGCGCGGTTGAGCCCATTGTCTGCAAGCAGTGCCGAGTGAGGCTGTGTGAGCGCGGTTGAGAGCATTGTCTGCAAACAGTGCCGAGTGTGGCTGTGTGAGCACGGTTGAGCGCATTGTCTGCAAGCAGTGCCGAGGGAGGCTGTGTGAGCACTAGGCCTGAAAGATAAATCGAATTTAAATCGAAATCGCGATCACCAAGATCACAATTTCGGAATCGTCAAAGCGGCAATTATCGCGATCACGTCATTTCCACATGGGGGAAGTTTAAAGAAGTGTGCTTGGCAAAACTCTGGGTTCCTGTATGTCACATGACATACAGAAAGTATTCCGTGCATTAGAAGCTATGTCCAGAACTGATGCAGCTTGGGGGACAGAGGAGGCACAGAGAGACACAGAGCGGGCACAGAGACACAAAGGGGGCAAGAGAAAGACCCAGAGGAGGCATAAAGAGGCAAAGGGGGCACAAAGAGACAGAGGAGGGAACAACTAGGCAAAGAGGGGGAACAAAGCTTGATTGAAAGGAAACCGTGAATCGAATCGAAATCGCAATTTCAGACAGAAATCGCTCAATTCAATTTTTTCCTAAAATCGTTCAGGCCTAGTGAGCACGGTTGAGAGCATTGTCTGCAAGCAGTGCCGAGTGTGGCTGTGTGAGCACGGTTGAGAGCATTGTCTGCAAGCAGTGCCGAGTGTGGCTGTGTGAGCGCGGTTGAGAGTATTGTCTGCAAGCAGTGCCGAGTGTGGCTGTGTGAGAGCATTGTCTGCAAGCAGTGCCGAGTAAGGCTGTGTGAGCACGGTTAAGAGCATTGTCTGCAAGCAGTGCCGAGTGTGGCTGTGTGAGCGTGGTTGAGAGCATTGTCTGCAAGCAGTGCAGAGTAAGGCCCGGTTCACACTTGCGGTTTAGTAAAAACCGCACCGGATGTCCGGACCGCACCGTATCCAGACCGGACCTGATCCGTACGGTTCCTATCCGGATCCGGTCCGTTTGCATCCGGTTTCCGTGCGGTGTGAACACGGTTGCGGTCCGGATCCGGTTTCTTAAGGAGATAACATCCTTTTAATTACCTGGGGTCTGGGAGGTCAGCAGAAGGGTCTGGGGTCATTGTTGGAGACAGGTGGACGTGTGGAGACCATCCGTGGATACAGAGACTGCAGTTGGGACCATGGATCCAGGCATTTACTCGTAAACCTGGGAATTCTCTCTGTTGTTACTCGTAAACCTGGGAATTCTCTCTGTTGTTCGCCTCCTTCAGCAGACATGTTGCTGGCAAAAAGAGCTCCAGCATGAAATCGCTGCTGCCCCACTCTTCGCTGGGCCCATGTGGTCCCCATCCAAAATGCATAGGAAGTGGGGTAGAACGTCCGGTTTTTGTAGCCAGTGTGTTGTGCTCTCTCCGGCTCTCATTGCTTTGTATTGGCCGGATGGTGCAGTCCGGCTCCGCTCCGGATACGGCTCCCGGAGGAGCCGGACCAAAAAATAGCGCATGTTGGAACGGACGCCGGAGTCCGGATCCGGCCCGGATCCGGTCCGGATCCGGTCCGGCAGAACGGACGCATGTGAACGGACGCATAGGCTTTCATTGCCATGCCGTGCGTCCGTTCCGTCCGTTCTGAAAGCGGTCCGGCTCCGGCACGGCGATTCCGGACGGCCACCGCTAATGTGAACCGGGCCTAAGGCTGTGTGAGCACGGTTGAGAGCATTGTCTGCAAGCAGTGCCGAGTGTGGCTGTGTGAGCGCGGTTGAGCGCATTGTCTGCAAGCAGTGCCGAGTGAGGCTGTGTGAGCACGGTTGAGAGCATTGTCTGCAAGCAGTGCAGAGTGTGGCTGTGTGAGCGCGGTTAAGAGCATTGTCTGCAAGCAGTGTAGAGTGTGACTGTGTGAGCACGGTTGAGAGCATTGTCTGCAAGCAGTGTAGAGTGACTGTGTGAGCGCGGTTGAGAGCATTGTCTGCAAGCAGTGTAGAGTGTGACTGTGTGAGAGCGGTTGAGAGCATTGTCTGCAAGCAGTGTAGAGTGTGACTGTGTGAGCGCGGTTGAGAGCATTGTCTGCAAGCAGTGTCGAGTGTGGCTTCGTGAGTGCGGTTGAGCGCATTGTCTGCAAGCAGTGTAGAGTGTGGCTATGTGAGCCACGGTTCAGTGCTTTATCTGCAAGCAGTATCTAGTGTGGCTGTATGAGCGCGGTGAGCGCATTGTCTGCAAGTAGTGTAGTGTGGCTGTATGAGCGCGGGTGAGCGCATTGTCTGCAAGTAGTGTAGTGTGGCTGTGTGAGCGCGGTGAGTGCATTGTCTGCAAGCATTGTTATGTTGTGGCTGTATGAGCGCGGTGAGTGCATTGTCTGCAAGCATTGTTATGTTGTGGCTGTATGAGAGCGGTGAGTGCATTGTCTGCAAGCATTGTCAAGTGTGGCAAAGTGCTTTATCGTGTGTGACCTGCTGGCGTATTGCAGCTTGCTGGAGTAATTCGGAATCCTTATTTCCTGCAGACATGGAGAGGAAGCTGCAGGAAGAGCGTCTAACCAAACAGAGGCTGGAGAACAACCTGCTGGAGGCAGAGAAGCAGTGCTCCATACTGGACTGCGACCTGAAGCAAGCCAAGCAGAAGATCAATGAGCTGGAGACCCTCAAGGATAAACTCATTGAGGATGTAAGTAGAGGGGAAGGGTGAGCTGTCCTTTGTGTTTGGGGAAATAAACAGGCGGGGATCCACAAATCATCTTAAAGCGGACCTAAACCCAGGACTTCTTCTCCGCGCTAACAGATAAGCAACAACATAGTAACCTTTACAGAAAAGCTCTTCCTTGTTACAGGCTATAGCACTCCTCAGAAATGCTGCAGTGTAGTTACTTCCTGGTTTGCTGGGAGCACATACAGGGTTAAACTCCTTTGTTTACATATAGCCTGCCTGAATGGCACACTACTGCACAGGACCGAGATGACAGCTCAAATTACAGTGGCTCATTACTAGCAGATAAGGGAGGATTAGACAGGCTGTTATCTCTAAATACAAACCGGGTGGGTTTCTCTATGTTTTCCTTCTCTCCTGTAGAAGAGTTTAGTTTCTTTTTAGTAAATGTCTATAGTCTACCAGGCAAGACACACCTCCTTCCGTAGGGCACTGCAGGGTGGAGAGAACTACTTTAAGAATTCAACTCTCATGAGTTGCAATTGCCAGTAACAGACCAGACACAAGCCAGAAAACAGTCTGTAATTGGCTAAAATGTTCAGCGACTTGTTGACGTATTGGCTGTTTGGCTGGGATACTTGCTCTCAGAATGGTTCCAATCATGTGCAATCACTACTGAGGCTGTATCGCAGATAAGCTAGATTGGTGTGTACACGCTCTCTTTTTGCAGTGACTTGTAATGATTTTTATTTTCCCCTCTTCAGGTTAAGAACCTCACATTGAAAACTGAGCAGGAGATGCAGAAGCGCAGCTTGACGCAGAACGACCTGAAGATGCAGCTGCAGCAGGTGAACAGTCTCAGGATGTCCGAGAAGCAGCTGAAGCAGGAGATCAACCATCTGACAGACATCAGAGCAAGTCTGGAGAAGCAGAACACAGAGCTGCGCAAGTGAGTGACGCTAGTCTCCCGCACTGGTGCCTGCGGGTCCTGCCTGACCTGCTGCCTGCTATGGGCTTAAAGTGTACCCCAGCCAAAAGCTCGAGTACACAATGAGATGCTTGCTTAAAGAGAGGGAAGCCTCAGGATCCTATTGAGGCTACCCTCGGTGTTCTGTTGTACACCGTCGCTGAGCACGGCCCTCTGGAAGATTAGCGACAATGCATTGTTGCTAATCATATCGGGGCCGTGTAGCTGCTCTTCCTATAGCGTGGCCGCGCAGTAGGCGCACAAGTTTGCCCGCACATGCACAGTAAGCCGAAACCTCTCGTGTACCAGCAGCTCCATGCTACTGCGCATGCTCAGCTGTGCTCGTGCAGCTACTGCATGGCCACACTCGTAAAAAAAAGAGGAGTGCTGCTCTAATCTGGAGGGGGCTGCTCTCAGCGAAAGGGGACATCGGAGCACTGAGGGAACCCTCTGAGGCTTCCTTCTCTTCAGGTAAATATTTTTTCAGGTTAAGTTCTGTACCCATGCTAGACTGTGGTAGTTGGAAGCGGACGACATGTTGGCCAATAATCGTTTACAAAAAATGCCCCAACAATAGTAAAGACAGCTATTATCCTCCATGTAACCTTTACAGACCAGGGATTTCGATCTCCAGTCCTCAGGGGCCGAGGTCCTCACACATTTTTGGCACAGCTCAAATTAATTGATGGTACTGAATCAGGAAAGGTGTGGTTCGTCAAGTACATTTATCCAGTTCTCAATCCTTCCTAAACGCTGGCATGGATTTGGCCTTCTGGAGTTCGACACTTGTAATGTAGACCAATCTGTCTTGGCAGATTGGTTCAGATGATAATCTGGGTTAATTGATCATACTGTGCAATGGCAGATAATCCATCAGGAGACTGTCGTTGTGCAGATGCTGAATTTGATCTATGTTGTAGTGGGAATAATCTCTCATTCTCCATTGCTCAACCAGGTCATGTGATGTTTTACCCATTATGTGGCACACAACAGCTAATCAAAAGGAAGCAGAAAGGGAAAGGACACCTCTGTACATCATAGCATTGTGTCTTATAAATAGCAGAGAGTTTACACTGCGCATCAACATGATGTGTAGCACGAAAATCAAAGCATCGGTTCTCTGCTGCTCATATAAATGGGCTCAAATGTATATGAGTCGAAGGTTGGAAATGCTAATGTCACATTGCAGGACCTGATTTTGTGTATTTCAGAGGTCCTCATTTTATGTCTCTATAATTACAAAGAAATTTAGGGTCTGTCATGCATTTAATGAAAAGGGATTTTCCAATCCGTAAGCTTTTTTTTTTTTTTTTTTTTTTTTTTTTTTAATCGGTTATCTTCGTAAAAGAAATAAGTACCATTTTTACATTGATCAGTTATGCATGAAGTTGAGGATTCTATTCAGTTGTCAGCTGGAACTTGTGGTCTCCACAGCTAACAGGAAAGCATTTGGATTGCAGTTAAAGTACTTGCAGACACATTGTGGTGCTAATAGACAAGGGGATCTTGACAGTTGAATGTGAAGGAAGGATTGGTTCTGAATGTTTTTCACGTTTTCTGCAGAGAGCGTCAGGATGCAGACGGTCAAATGAAGGAACTCCAAGACCAGTTGGAGGCGGAGCAGTATTTCTCTGTATGTATTTCGATAAGGAATCCACAAACCTCTTACTTGTTGCATGTTTATAGACTTTCTGCCTTTCCCACGCTACAACTCCCACTACTACTTTCAGCACCTCTTGTCTGCTCTCATTTGGTGAACTGAACTGGTGTTTCTGCGTTCTGTTTTGTAGATCTGTATCCTTTCCCTGCCTTGTGATGCTGTCACTCTGTGAATTTGATCATTCCATAGTTATTGAAATTCGATTTCCTGCCTTTACTAGAAAATGTTCATAATGTTTTCACTTTTTTTGTCTTTTTTTTTTTTTATTAAGACCCTGTACAAGACGCAGGTCCGAGAACTGAAGGAGGAATGTGAGGAGAAGGTAAAGTTGGTTAAGGATCTGCAGCAGAAGGTGCAGGATCTGCAAGATGAAAGGTGAGATGTCTGCTGATTGGGTGAAGCTTCAAGTGACCAATCAGATCAGTGCTTGGGAGATATGTGGGCCGGAGGATGTACAACCTACAGCAGGTTGCGGAGTTCCACCACAAAATATACAATCATTCCTTCTCTTTTTCATATTCTGCTAGAAGTCTCTACACATGCCTTTATGCATGTATGCAAACGTGTACAAGTGCTTTCGTTTCACTGGACGTGCGCGGTTGTGAACCAACACGTGCCCAGTTCTGTGGTAGCTGGCAGTTTCATTTAACTGGCTCCCCAGACTGTACTGTAAATGGTCAGGGAAGAGGGGAGCAAGGGTTGATTTATACTTTTTGTGCCCCCTAGGCCAAGTATGTTGCATTCACGCCTTCCATGTGCAGCACCCCTCCCCCCATTCCAAGTGCAGCCCCCTCTTCCATGCGTATCTTCCATGTACGGCAGCCCCTCTCTTTCACATACAGCTTCCTTGGGCATCAGTTTCCCCTTTTCATGTGTTGCTCCCAATTTTCAGTCTCCTCTTTCACATGTAGAAACCCCTCTTTCATGTTCAGGGGCTGCAGCTGCCCAAGGCTAGGGACTTTGTGGCCTTCCCAGAAATCCAGCCCTGCAGGGGAGCCCTAGACTACTAGAAGATCTTCAGCTAAAGGTGTTAAAAAGGGACACTCTCTTGATCTTATTAAACTCAATTCTGACTATGACGCTCACAGTGTCAAAAACAACCTGAAATCTATGCCCTGTTATGGAGTGCTTCTATACTGTCCACTCTTGCATGCTCATTCATACTCCGGCACTGCATTTGGTCAATTTCAGGAGTATGATTCCACAGATAAATTCATGACTTTGAAAGGAATACATGAGTGAAGATTACCTTTTTAGAGACTGGAGCTCTAAAACATTGCCTGCATGAAAACGATGCTTGTGGCCATGGCGACAGAGGCTGATACAAGTAGCCACCTACATGACTATATTGCTTTTTTCTTTCAGAGATTCGCTGGCAGCTCAGCTGGAGATCACTCTGACCAAGGCAGACTCGGAGCAGCTGGCACGCTCCATTGCTGAGGAACAATACTCTGACCTGGAGAAGGAGAAGATCATGAAGGAACTGGAGATCAAGGAGATGATGGCTCGTCACAAGCAGGACATTGCCGAAAAATACGCCACCATAAGCTCTGTATGTAGCAGGGGGAGGAGCTTGTGTGCTGTCCATTGGCTGTGTTATCATTACATTGCTTCTTGCCATTCCTTCTTGCTTTTGGAATGCGTTGTTTTTAACAATATGGTGTCTTAAACGTCTATTCCAAAAAGAAAATTGTTTTGGACAGTGTGGGGAGGCTTCAGAAACTCCCAGTGTTTTTATTGCTCCCTGTGTCCCTGTCTGAGAGAATTTCTCACCTTCCTGACAGGAAGACACTGCTAGGTACACACCATACAATTTTCTGGCAGATTTACCTGCCAAATCGATTATTTCCAACATGTCTGATCTGAATTTCAATCCTTTTTTGCGATCGATTTCCATTCACTTCTAAAAAATTGTATGGTGTGTATGTGGGAACAGCTGCACCATGGCATGTTCAGGTGATTTGCTTTGCTGGATCACTAAACTGGCAACACAGAATAAGCACTATTATTCAGTGCCTATTGCCACGCTCCTGTCACTCATTGTCCCCCCTCTCCATAGAACAGAGGAGGCTGTGGAGGAACAGCACATCCGTACAGCATTCACTCTGAATACTGTCACCATGAGGCTTCTTGCACACTGCAAGTGATTCAGATTCAGATTCCGCTTTTTAATCAGTTTTTACATCCGATTCAGATTCCGATTTGCAGTGTGCAGGGAGCAAACTGCAAATCAGAATCTGAATCGGATGCAAAAACTGATTAAAAAGCGGAATCTGAATCGGAATCACTTGCAGTGTGCAAGAGGCATGAAAGTCACTGAACAGATGTTCAGGGTGGCAGAAGTTGATTATCTGTATGTAGTTTGAGATCCTCTGTCAGTTTGTTATTGCTTTTCTCATTTTCTGTTCCCAGGACCCTCAGGGTTCCTAGTAAAGTAATGGAGGTCACAGGAACAGGAAATGGTGGTAAAACTAGAGCAAAGACCATAACCAGGTTTCATCTGATACCTTTTTCCTCACAGTCCAAAGCTCGATTTTATCCTGGAGCTTGGCTGTGTTTTCTATTGCTCCACTTTGGGAATGATGAGCAATGTCATAGCTTAAGTCACATTTATTTGGATTTTGTTTACTGAAAGGGCATCTTGGCAGTATAAGCCAGGCTCCGGGCTGGTTGGGTCGCTTGTGCCATGGGGCAGCCAATTACATTCTTTGTTTCATCGAATAGATGAGGCCTTACAGGTTGCTATAGGCAGCTGCCTGTTTTTCTTCCTGTTCTCACCCTCATTGTAAATCCACCCACACTATGCCTAGGGGCAGAGATAGTCTTAAGGTGGGTACACACATCAGATAAAAGTCTTTGGAAAATGAAAGATCACAGACCAATTTTACCCCCTTCCATGTAGTATAAGAGCCAGACCTACACAGTCTATTCTATGGAGCTGAACTCCCCATCAGATAGAAATCTTTGCAAGATGCTGCACACAAAGATGCTGTACACATGCAACCGATCTGTTCCTGCAAAAGATCTGTCCCTGCAAAAGATCTGTTCCTGCAAAAGATCTGTCCCTGCAAAATGCATTCATAGTCTATGATATCTGCAGATCCTCATACACACCTTGTTTTTTGGACAATCATCTGCAGATCAGATCCACCAGGATTGATCTTCAGATCTGCAGATGATTGTCTGATCTGCAGATGAATGTCAGTTAAACAAGGTGTGTATGGGATCTGCAGATCTCATAGACTATGAATGCAATTTGCAGGAACGGATCTTTGGCAGGAACAGATCTTTTGCAGATACTGATCTGTTGCGTGTGTACAGCATCTCTGTGTGCAGCATCTTGCAAAGATTTATGTCTGATGGGGAGTTCAGCTCCATAGAAAAGACTGTGCAGAGTATGGCTCTCATACTACATGGAAGGGGGTAAAATTGGTCTGTGATCTTTCATTTTCCAAAGACTTTTATCTGATGTGTGTACTCTCCTTTAGTTGGGAAGCCTTCTGCTGCTCTAGGCTAATTTTTAATGTTTGTTTATTTTCTGACAGCTTGAAGATGCTAACAAGACACTAACTACAGATGTAGCCAATCTTGCCAATGAGAAGGAGGATCTGAACAATAAACTGAAGGAAGCCCAAGAACGTAAGTGTGAAAATCCACAGATTATATATAATTCTAATTCCCAACTGTCCCATCTTCAGAAGGACAGTCCCTCTTTGGGAACGAAATCCCTCTTTCTTCTTCATTTGTCCCTCTTTCAGGATCCATGTACAGATCTGTGTAAATGTATGCATGGTTCTACTGAGAAATGTGTTTAATATACTATAAATGTTATTTATATCATTCAAATTGATATATTTCTTATGTTTAAATGTTGAAATGAACGAGAAGTAATGATGAAAGAAAGGACCAGTGTGCTCTGAATGATAAAACTTAGTGAAGAAGAGTTAGAACTTCTGTAATTAAAGGGAACCTTAAAGGGGTTCTGTGGGGGTTGTGGAAGAGAAAAACGGACACTTACCTTGGGCTTCTATCAGCCCCGTGCAGCGGTAATGTCCCACGCCGTCTTCCTCCCATCTGCCGTTCTCCGCCGCCGGCCCCGGTCTAAGCGGCATGGGATCCAACTGCGGCTGCGCTAGAGTGGCCGCGCACCCGCTCACTTCCGCCTGCGTCATCGGAAGCTTACTGCGCAAGCGCAGTACAAGGCTCCGTTGTACTGCGCCTGCACAGTAAGCCTCAGATGACGCGAGCAGAGGCACGGCAACGCGCATTATTCATCTGTATGTCAGACGAATAATAGCCCGGTGCCGGCTGCGGGGAACGGCGGATGGGAGCAGGACGTCGTGGGACATTACCGCTGCATGGGGCTCATAGAAGCCCAAGGTAAGTGTCCGTTTTTCTCTTCAGAAACCCCCACAGAACCCCTTTAACTGAGAGGGATATGGAGGCTGCCATATTTTTTTTTCCTTTTAAATAGTACAGACTGCCTGGCTTTCCTGCTGATCCTCTGCCTCTAATACTTTTAGCCATAGACCCTGCACAAGCATGCAGCAGATCAGGTGTTTCTGACATTGTCAGATCTGACGAGATTAGACGCATGCTTCTTTCTGGTGGTGTCCCAACACTACTGCCGCCAAATAGATCAGCAGGGCTGCCAGGCAACTGGTATTGATTAAAGAAAATAAATATGGCAGCCTCCATATCCCTCTTATGGTGCCCATACACGGTACAATAAAAACGTTTGTTTTTCCCGTGTATTCCACTAAAACGATGGAATCTAATAAAAGTAAAAAAATCCCCTTTTTTTCGGTCAAGAAAAAGGAACTATTATCCCGTTTTTTCAATAAAAATCTGATCGGACATGTTGGAAAAATCGTTATATTCGATCTAACAAAATAATAGAACAAAATTATCTAATAAAAAAAAATGAAAAAAACTGTACCATGTATGAGCACCATTAGGTCAGGTGTCCTTTAATAGCTGCACATCAGACTTCCTTGAAGTTTTCTCCCTCAGGAAATGAGGGGATTCTGTACAGCAGGAAACACCATGGTGATATTAAAGAATCTGACATATTCCTTGTTTACCTTTATTTGAATTGCTGTTTACTTCCCTTCTACAGAGATTCAGCATCTGAAGGAAGAAGACAACAACATAATGACCATCAAAGCACAATACGACAAGCAGCTTCTGAACGAGAGGACACTGAAGACTCAGGTACTGTTCCAGTGTGATTCACCATCGCATGCTGAGCAAGCAGCGCCATCTGGTGGGCATAGAGGCCCATAACTCGCTGCTAACTGAAGTCTGCCCTGATTATTTCAGTGAATGCCATTTTACATTGGATTATAGTGAATACGTCTCTGACTTTGTTCACTTCTCGTTCTTACAGGCTGTGAACAAGCTGGCGGAGATCATGAACAGGAAGATTCCCACCAAGGTGGTGGCGGACACAGACGTCCGCAGGAAGGAGAAAGAGAACAGGAAACTGCAGCTGGAGCTCAAGTCAGAGCGGGAGAAACTCAATCACATGGTCATCAAGTATCAGAAAGAGCTGAATGAGATGCAGGCGGTACGGTTGTTGTGGGATGTGTTTTCTGACAAAGAATCTGTCTAGTACTGACATGTCATATTCTGGCCCATGGGCCAAATCTGTCCTGCAGAGCCATCACATTAGGCCCGCAAGTGGTTTCCCCACTTTGCATAATGTTTGGCTAGCGCTAGGCCACCAGAGAGGGAGTAGCACTAGACACCTGAGAACTGTATAGGGGATGAAGGAGGTCCACTCGACACCAGGAAACTGTATAGGGGTGGGAGAGGGTCCACTAGACACCAGGCAACTGTATAGGGGAAGGAGGGCTGCTAGGCATCAGGGAACTTTACAATGGAGTGCGGTAGTCAGCATTAGACAACAGGGAACTTTTATATGGGATGTAGGAGGGCCACTAGGCACCGGGGAACTTTGCAGGGGAGTGAGGGGGGACATAACACACCAGAGAATTATAGAAGGGAGGGGGCCACTAGACACCAGGGAACTGTATAGGGGATGGAGGAGGGGGCACCAGGGAACTTTATAGGGGAAGGGGGCCACTAGACACCAGGGAACTGTATAGGGGATGGAGGAGGGGCCACTAGACACCAGGGAACTGTATAGAGGAACGGGGCACTAGACACCAGGAAACTGTATAGAGGAACTGGGCACTAGACACCAGGGAACTATTTAGACACTAAGGAAATGTATAGTGGATGCAGAAGTGCCACTAGACACCAGGGAACTGTATAGACACCAGGGAACTGTATAGGGGATGGAGGAAGGCCACTAGGCACCAGGGAACTGTATAGGGGATGCAGGAGTGTCACTAGGCACCAGGGAACTGTATAGGGGATGGAGGAAGGCCACTAGACACCAGGGAACTGTATAGGGGATGCAGGAGTGCCACTAGACACCAGGGAACTGTATAGACACCACGGAACTGTATAGGGGATAGAGGAAGGCCACTAGACACCAGGGAACTGTATAGACACCAGGGAACTGTATAGGGGATGGAGGAAGGCCACTAGGCACCAGGGAACTGTATAGGGGATGCAGGAGTGTCACTAGGCACCAGGGAACTGTATAGGGGATGGAGGAAGGCCACTAGACACCAGGGAACTGTATAGGGTATGGAGGAAGGCCACTAGACACCAGGGAACTGTATAGGGTATGGAGGAAGGCCACTAGGCACCAGGGAACTGTATAGAGGAAAGGGGGCACTAGACACCAGGGAACTGTATAGGGGATGGAGGAAGGCCACTAGACACCAGGGAACTGTATAGGGGATGCAGAAGTGCCACTAGGCACCAGGGAACTGTATAGGGGATGCAGGAGTGCCACTAGACACCAGGGAACTGTATAGGGGATGCAGGAGTGCCACTAGGCACCAGTGAACTGTATAGGGGATGGAGGAAGGCCACTAGACACCAGGGAACTGTGCAGGAGTGCCACTAGGCACCAGGGAACTGTATAGGGGATGCAGGAGTGCCACTAGGCACCAGGGAACTGTATAGGGGATGCAGGAGTGCCACTAGGCACCAGGGAACTGTATAGGGGATGCAGGAGTGCCACTAGGCACCAGGGAACTGTATAGGGGATGCAGGAGTGCCACTAGGCACCAGGGAACTGTATAGGGGATGCAGGAGTGCCACTAGGCACCAGGGAACTGTATAGGGGATGGAGGAAGGCCACTAGACACCAGGGAACTGTATAGGGGATGCAGGAGTGCCACTAGACACCAGGGAACTGTATAGGGGATGCAGGAGTTCCACTAAGCACCACGGAACTGTATAGGGGATGGAGGAAGGCCACTAGACACCAGGGAACTTTATAAGAGAGGGAGGGGGCCTCTAGATATTGAGGTCGGCCCACAACTTTGTCCCAGTGTTCAATTTCAGCCCATTTTCTATCTGAGTTTTACACCCCTAGTATAACATACAACAGCAATATTGCTCTCCGTGCCTCACCCATGTCTCTGCCTCTTTCCTCCTACAGCAAATAGCAGATGAGAGCCAGGTTCGTATCGAACTGCAGATGGCGCTTGACAGCAAGGACAGTGACATCGAGCAGCTGCGCTGCCAGCTGCAGGCAATCCGCATAGACAGCACCAGCATAGGCAGCGGACACGGTGACAATGATAATGACGATGGCTTCCCAGGTAAAGCTCTTTCCTCTGCAGTCACACACTGCCCAACACAGCACTTTGTAGTGTTTATCATTTCCATGATTTATGGTCTGCTTAGGTCCAGTACATACACATGTGGTAGAAGGCATTGCTCAGATTACACTCACTGTGCGCTGTACTCTCAGCCAGATGGATGCAGAGAGCTCCTCAAAGGAGACACGAGGTGACATGATGAGATAGACATGTGTATGGGCAGTGCGAAGCACGCAAAGAACTACCTTGTGTTCCTTGTTTTTCTTTCTCTGCCTGAAAGAGTTAAAAATAGGCATGCAAGTGACAGCTCCTGTCTGGGTCAGAACTGGGCCAGACAATAGCGTAACCCTCACTGATAAGAAATTACAACCATAAAACACTTTCCTGGCACAAAATGGCTTCTTTGAGCAGGAAAGAGACACATTTTAGCTCTGGCATACTTGAATGAATGTTATTGTGTAGAGACGATTAGTAGAACAGTAGAAACTTAAAAAGTAGTTGTAAATCTAAAATAAAATTGTGGGATAGCTAAAAAAAAGTAATTTTAGGAGGAGGAGGATATATACAATTGTTTATCTCATCAGTTTATTTTCACCTCATGTTTCCTGCTGTGGCACGTAAGACACTTGCCAGACTCTGTTCAATCAGGGGAGTGCAAACGTTGAGGCGGTGTGTTCAAAATGAGCAATAGGTGATCTACATGTACACATTTTTCATTTGTTTTTAAAGGACTACTGTAGGGAGGAAGAGAGTTGAAGTTACCCGGGGCCTCTAACGGTCCTCCACAGACGTCCTGTGCCCACGCAGCAGCTCACCGATGCATCGGCCCCGCCTCCGGTTCACTTCTGGAAGTTCCGACTTTAAAGTCAGAAAACCACTGTGCTTGCGTGGCCGCCCCTTCCCTCCCGCTGACGTCAGCAGGAGCATACTGCGCAGACTGCACTGGGCCTGCGCAATACACTCCTGGTGACATCAGGGGGAGCGGGCACAGTGGTTTTACGACATTAGAGTCTGAAATTCCAGAAGTGAACTGGAGGCGGGGCCGGAGCATTGGGGAGTGGCTGCGCGGGTGCAGGATGTATGCCGGGGACCATTAGAAGCCCCGGGTAAGTTCAACTCCTTTTCCCCCGACCCCCCTACAGTATCCCTTTAAAGTGAACCTGTAATATCACAAAGCATGAATTATACTGTCAAGTTCAGATTTTTTTTTTTTTACATGCATCAGTCATGTGATACATTGCGCCTGATGCAGTATGCAAGGGTAAATTTATCAGGTTAAATTGCATGTTGCTGTGGTAATGCGCAGCACCATAGCAACACATCTATGGTATCGTGGGTGGTGCTAATGGGTTAACAGCTGGTACTCTCCCAGGGTTAGTAACCGTAAGATTGCTGCATTTTTGGAAGCACCTTGGTCACTATGCACTGACCTGGCTCTAGTAGGATGGCGCTTTAGTATGTATGTATTGATAGTACTCCAGTATACACAGTATGTACTGATGTGGCTCTAGTAGGATGGCGCTTTAGTATGTATGTATTGATAGTACTCCAGTATACACAGTATGTACTGATGTGGCTCTAGTAGGATGGCGCTTTAGTATGTATGTACTGATAGTACTCCAGTATACACAGTATGTACTGATGTGGCTCTAGTATGTATGTACTGAGTATGCACTGTTAGTACTTTAGTGTGCGTCATTCTTAGCTTAGGTGCACCTGGGAAGCTCTATGGAATAGGCCTAATCTCAGACTTCATGCAATGTCCCTCCCCTTCCTGGGTATACTCCATCCCAAACCAGTTCAAGGACAACTATCAATATATGTTACAACCAACGCTTGGCATTGCATTTCCTTGCTTACAGCGATGAAAGGGGATCCGGTCATATTAGCTTTTTCCCCCTCTTTATGAAGCGCAGGGTTGACCACAGCTGTGTGATACTTTTAGTCACCCCTTCCCAAGCTTTTGTTCCTGCACTGTCCTATCTATCGATCGAGTGCTTGAGGGGGCAGCCACAGAACACTGCCTTCCTATGTGCATCATGGTTTCTTGTTCTCGGCTCCTTCTGCCAATGCCTCACTTACTTGCTCAGCAGCTGCAGCCTCTTGAGATTACCGCAGGCTCAGATATGGGAGATGAGCTGCAGTTGTGCACAAGCTCTGTCCACCATTGTGTTATATGTGAAGGCGTATTGTTACAGCGTCTCTTGCCTAGTGATGTGGGCTGTTAGGATATTAAGCACCTGCTAGAACAGGATCTCACTTTACTGCTAAACAATTTCGAACAGGAAGGGGCAAAGCTTGTCTTTAAGTCTGAACTTTAGGCCTACTTTATAAAGTTTACCAGGGGTTCCACAGTGAGGACAATCACAATACCAGAAGATAGCTGGACTCCTTATAATGCTACTCTGGTTATGTTTTGTGATGTTACAAGTTCACTTAAAGCAGACCCTAACTCTTGTACAGCACACAATGAAAAGTTTTCATGTCACATATAAGTGTTATAGAAATCATTTGCAGTGATCTGTGTGCTACATCATAGTGTAATTAGCCTTAAAGTGTACGCGAGGTGACATATGACTTGATAAGATAAACATGTGTATGCGCTTTGAGCCCTGTGGGAGAAAAGCGCTTTACAAATGTTATTGTATTGTATTGTACAGTACGAAACATATTAATAACCAGGCTGTTTTACTTGTTTTATTTTGCTGCCTGAAACTGTTAATTTTTAAGGATGGAAGTGACAGCTTTTGTCTTGTCAGTACTTTGTACATATTTCTGATAGCAGAGGGAGCGAGAAATGGTCAATATAGTTAATGTATTCTCATTTAGGGACACTTAGTAGACTGCAACTGAACACAGAGAACAAAACATTCAAACTACTTTCTAAATGTTTCAATATAAAATAAAATCCTGGGATGACTAAAAAAGTCATTTTTAGGAGTAGGGGGATAAATATAATTGTCTATCTCATCAGTTTATTTTCACCTCGGGTTCCCTTAAACAGAAGCTGCGACTCACAGCACTGCCGGTGGCTCCGCCTGTGCAGGAAAAGACCCTCTCTGTGCTCTGGGACACAGTTAAAGCTGTTAAAGAACAATTTCATTGGCTGTTGATCCTGTGATCACTGTGAGCCAATCACAGTGTTTGCAGGGTCAGGAGCCAATGAAATCCGCTCTTGACCATCTCACTGAGCTCTGCTCTCATACTGACAGCGGAGCAAGTGGGTTGCAGTGGTGGGACCTGCCTATTTCATATTGCACCAATTATCTTATAGGTCAAGGTGTATAATTGTGATTACCTCAAGATGTCACAGTTGCGTAGAAAAATAATTGTATGTAAAGCCTGAGGTGGTAAATTGTGTTTTCCCAGCCGCATGCTAGTTCCAGGGCAATGAAGCTGCACCCCTTTAGTTTCTTTGCTAGAGACTTCACTGATCAAAAAGCTGAAGGTGTCTCAGGAGTCAGACAGCCGCCCTCTGAGCCCCTCATAAATAGAGATGGTCAATGAAACGCTAAGAATTCCACTTTGTATCTCATTGACCGTTCCTACTCATGAAGGGAGTTTGAATAGTGACACCTGCAGGCTGCTATAACTAGTCTAGTACACTTACATTTCTACAATTATAGGTGATACAAAATGGAGACTGGTCCTGACAGCCTATGGGCATTCTGTATTGGTACAGACTAACCAGCAAGCTCATGGTGAACCAGAACTCAGTGGAGTGTGTGAGGGGCTACAATGGTCCTAAAAGCCCCCAAACTAAAATGCTATGGAAAACAAAAGTTTGCTTTCTTAAAACAGAAAGAATTTGCGATAATTCAGGTTGGAGTGAGCTTAGCATCTTAGTAAGGGGGCTTTAGGACCATTGTAGTCCCTTACACACTCCAATGAGTTCTGGGTCACCATGAGCTTGCTGGTTAGTCTGTACCTCTCGGTGTTACAAGCCCTACTCCATACAGCCAAATTAATACATGCCATGCACTGATGAAGATCAAACAATCCGAAACAGTCTGTATGCATGTTGGATTATTCTGGCTCTGTACAAATTAACAAGCTGACGACACATTGCATTCCAGCGGTTCTGGAGGTGTGTTTAGCTTCTAAGGGCCCTTTTACACTTAATCAGTTGCTCTCAGTTAAAACAGAAAGAAAACTGATTTTCAAAGTAAGTCCCATGTTTTCCTGTGGCACCTTTCACACTTATCGCGTTTTAACTGAAATCTTTGTCACAATGCACTGCTATGGAAAAAACGCGTACCAACGCACACCAACGCGTACTAACGCACACCAACTGATTAAGTGTAAAAGGGCCCTTAGGGTGACAATAGTTAATTTGCATATATTCAGCAGTGATGCCCTGGGAGACATCTCAAGCTCACTCCAACCTGAATTATTGTAAATTCTTTCTGTTTTAAGGAAGCAAACTTTTTTGTTTTTCTTGACATTCTGTATTGAAAGGCAAAGTGTCCATCTTATTGCAATAGGGGTAGCTTGTTTTCTTCAGGTAGTTGACACCTGCCTGTGTTGTCCCAGTACAGACAAAAGCTGCCCATTGTCCCATTTTCTCTTTTTCCCTGTGGGTCTACCTATGACTGTTACATTCTTCCACACCTCATATAGTGTTTGTGGAGGATAGTTATAAATGTCTAGTGAGGGGTTCACGTTAGTCCTTTTGCCAGTCTGTAAACTGATCTTCAAAAGTACAAGTTCCTGTTAGAATTATTAAGCTGATCACATGTATTTATTACTTTTTAATAAACCTTTCTTTTTTTCCTCCTTTCTTTACTCACCTCATGTGTTTTTAACTCCTCCTTTGCACCTCTCTTCCGGTTCTGTGCCGGCTTCTCAGTCCACATCACTCAGTCCCGTACTATGGAGTCCATGTCCTTCACCTACCAGCGTTCCTCTACTTCTGTCCGCATTGGCACTAGGCCCTCCCGCTCTCGCTTGCTTTTCAACTCTGATTCTGATTTGGACTCAGAGGAGGAGCCGGTACAATATGCACAAGCCCCTTCAGATTCCGATAGCGATGGCAATGAAGGTGACATCGCTGTGCAACTGTCTGCTGCACTGTGTGGCCCCATAACCTGTTACCATTGGCCCTTAGCTAACACTTCTTGTTCACCTCTAATCCTACTGTTCACAGCAGCTGGTGTGAGATCCGCATGGCATGAATACTGACTGCATGAGCTCTCTTCTATGGCTCGAGCAATGCTCCTCATATCACCACACAAATTAGCAGCCATTTTGTAAGCAATTGAAGAAGTTAGCATTTTAGCATCCAAGGGGTGTAGGCAGTAAACTGCGTTAAGCAGAATTACCAATGATTAGAGTGTCATGCATTGCGTGTAATGTATTGCTTTCTCATCGTTTACAAGATTCCACATGACAGTTTATTGCTGACCTCTAAAAAGCCAGCAATGCTTGCTTTTTGAGGGGAAATAACACTAATAACACTAATGGTGCATGCCCATACACAGTACAGTTTTTTTTTCATTTTTATTTTTTTTTTAGACAATTTCATTTGATTATTCCGTTAAGTTAAATATATCGATTTTTCCAACATGTCAGATTGGATTTTTATCGATAAAATGGGATAATAGTTCATTTCTCCTGATTAAAAAAAAGATTCTTTATGACTTTCATTCCATTCGCTCGTTTTGGTCGAATAAATGGGAAAATCGAACATTTTTATTGTGCTGTGTAGAGGCACCATTACACATAACACAGCTTAATCGCGTTTTTTAGTATTGGGGAGTAAGTGAGGTTAAAACTCTGAAATGAGGAAGGTATCCAGCATTCCTTCAGCCTAGTCACATGATCCTGCACATAAGCCAAGTGTCTCCACATACATCAGGGAGGAAAGGTGACACCACTCTCTTTGCTTGCTACATCCTAATATGGTGGTGTCACCTTGTGCCCTCCCATAGAGAAGACACTGAGTGACTAGAGGATGAGGAAAGTTGTTGAAAGATGGACAACAGATTATATCAGTTACAAGTCCAAATATGTTTTACCATCGTTCTTTCCCTGAGCCTTTTATGACTGTAGACCAGCATTTGTGTGTCTTAAAAATGGCCAACAAGACTTTGATCATTTGAAGTAACATGCATGTCATTTTTTTTATATACTTCTTTATTATGATGAAAGGGAATGCAGAGTGTTTAATATATTTAGTGTGTGTATGCGTTTTGTTTTTAAGTTTTGTAAGCAGTGAAGTGAATTATCAGTACACAGCAGTAACATGAAACGCTTTTTGTACTGTCAGTATTGCAAGTACATACAAGAAGGTGGAGCTAAAGAGCAAATTCATGTTAAAATATTTTATTTAAAGTGGCCTTGTAGTGAAAACTGTGTATGGAGGCAAGAAAAGGTGGGGGGAAAGGCTGCGCGTCCCTAAACACATGCTGCAATTGAATGGTTAATCGCACAGGCATACACCGCCTCTGCTAGAGTGAAAAATGCATGCCCTGCATCCAAGACAAGTGCTAACATTTATTAAACTAGGAGGAACTTTAGCTTCCAATATGGTTTGCATGCAAAGTATATTATACTAGACACTTGCGCCACGGTGAGGCAAACCTCCGGGCAAGTGACCTAACCTAAATTTAAAATCTTGGGAGCAGCTAAGCTAAAAAATGTGTAACTTGCATTTGGTTGAACAGCGAGGAGAACGCCAGCGCATACCACTAAGGCTGCATCTGAAATGACCACCAGCTCAGTGTACAACACCTAAATAGATTTTCTGCACACTTTGCATTCAATTCAGATGCAAATCATATGCAAATCTGCTACTACTTATTATGCATCTGAATATTATTTGCATCTGAATTGAATGCAAAGTGTGCAGAAAATCTATTTAGGTACTGCACACCGAGCTGGTGGTCATTTCAGATGCAGCCTTAGTGGTATGCGCTGGCGTTCTCCTCGCTGTTCAACCAAATGTAAGTTACACATTTTTTTGCTTAGCTGCTCCCAAGGTTTTAAATTTAGGTTAGGTCACTTGCCCGGAGGATTGCCTCACCGTGGCGCAAGTGTCTAGTATAATATACTTTGCATGCAAACCATATTGGAAGCTAAAGTTCCTCCTAGTTTAATAAATGTTAGCACTTGTCTTGGATGCAGGGCATGCATTTTTCACTCTAGCAGAGGCGGTGTATGCCTGTGCGATTAACCATTCAATTGCAGCATCATTAGCTTCACAGATTGTGATCAGTTTCATGCTGTGAATTTCATGCAGATTCACAATCTGTTTGCAGTAAGGCAGCCATACGATCCCTCTCTGATCAGATTCGATCAGAGAGGGATCTATCTGTTGGTCGATCTGATGGCAAATCGAAGGCAAGTTCGATGTGTGGTGGTAAGTTTTCATAGTGAGAGAGTTATCTTATCTCTTCATTCCTTAAGTTATCTCCTCTGTAGTTATTTGCACACGCAGTTAATTAACAGTCTGTCTTTAACTTTAGAATTCTGGAGTTATTTTAAGGATTGAAGAGTTAACTTTAGAGATCTTACCTTAACTTAGACAGAAGAGTGAACTTTAGGTTTGCCTGAGATAAAATGTTTCCTGAATACTACATGCCTTATCACCATGGTGATAACTCTAGAAACGTCTTTAAAGACAGGAGAGAAGCTTGTCTTTTTGCAGTGTACACTCTGTAAGCGCATTCTTGCTTATAGGTGCAATTATCCTTTGAATTGTTTTCCATTTATAGAATCTGAGACTCGTACAGCTTCTAAAACTCTACAGTAACCCAAGCTACCAAGCTATCCACTTTCCTCACTTTACAAATGCTGTATTGAGCTACACATTAAGCTTTATGGAGGTACCAGCTTGTCATGGAAGACCAATCAGACATGAGCATCCTTACCACATGCCAGCAACCATGACAGGCTGTATCTCCAGCTGCACTCATGCTTACAACACCTGCTTCACACAACTGTCTGGAGCAAGGGTTCAAGCTGAAGACCAAGAGCTAGTGACAGTACACCTCACCATTACTAGCAGTAGGCCGCAGCCTCACTTTAGGGTGGCTTTGCCTGGAATACTTGTAGCTTGGACTGTGTGTTGCTTCAGGTGTGTCTAGTTTGTGAAGGTGAACTTTTTTCTTCGTAATCCCTATTTCATTTTGGCCAACTGTTTTTATTTGTATCCCTGCAGAATCCAGGCTGGAGGGGTGGTTATCGCTTCCTGTCCGTAACACCAAGAAGTTTGGATGGATTAAGAAGGTGGGTTTATGTGGTGGCAGATTAGGGAGATTGTATGCTGACCACAGCTGCACTTCTGTGACCATACTGCAAATGTCATGCTAGGTGTTCAAAATATTTAAGGTGTTTTTGGTCTACTTGCCCTTATGAGGCAAATTGAGACCGTGCACTTTGATATGGTGAAGACACACGGTCAGCCATGGTTTGCAGAGTACATTAAAGCGTACCCCTGGAGTAGAAAAATAATCCACTGAGGTACACTAATGCTGATAAGTTAGAAGCACGCTGTCTTTGTAATAATCTTCACATGAGTCCCGAATCAACAGAGTACTGGCAAATCGCTCCGCCCCTTGCCCACACCAGCCTTGCCCTTTCTATATATCCATACCTCCCAACATTTTAAAATAAGAAACCGGGACACTGGCCACACCCCTAACCACACCCCCAACACGCCTACCATCGTTTTTTTGAAGATTTTTTTTAATTAAATATTTATACCCTTATATTTTTTTTATATGTATACCCTCATACACCCTGCCCGTGGGTGGGGAGGAGGGTAAGGGTGCCTGTGGGTGGGGAGGAGGGTACCACTGTTAGGTTTGGGGGGTTCCCTTATCAGATAATGGACGCGGAAAAACTGATCGAGGCTCCAGCCGCGGTAATGAGGCATGCGGGAGCTTCACTGCTTCCTCCCTCTGAATACCCCCCTATGTATGTCTGTGTGCCCCCCTCCCCTTCCTGTAGGCAGAGTGAGCGCAGCGGAGCGGGCAGTCGGGTCCTCTTACCGCTGATCCACGCCGCGCGTACTGTCTCTCTGGCATCCGACCTCCATGTGCTTCCTGTGACGTCATAGTAAACAGGAAGCACATGGAGGTCGGATGCCAGAGACAGTGTACGCGCGGCGTGGATCAGCAGTGAAGCTCCCGCATGCCTCATTACCGCGGCTGGAGCCTCGATCAGTTTTTCCGCGTCCATTATCTGCCCAGCCGGCCGGGATTCAAGAGGGGGGGCCCGGGACAGCGGGAGGGCCCCCCCAAATCGGGAGAATCCTGACCAATCCGGGACGGTTGGGGGCTATGTATATCACATAGAGAAAGGCCGGTGCTATATTCGGCAAGTGGGCATGGCCCCGGAACCCGCCTGGTTTTGGGGCTCCAGTGAAGATTGTTGCACAGACTGCGTGCTCAGTAATTACAACTTTTAATAATTAGTGTACCACAGTATTTTTTCTTCATACCAGAAGTGCACTTTAAGGTTCTTATATTATTCAATATTTGTTATTAGGGCTCACAAATCAATGTCTATAACAGACTACAGTCACAGAATATGTTGGCGCTTTATAAATCAATAATAATACAGTCAATTTTGAAGAGCACTCAAAATAACAACCAGAATGCTTTTGGATGTGGGAGGACACTACAGAGAGCCCACAGGAATCCCTCACTAACACCAGGAGACTGTACAAACCTCATACACATTGCTGACATTCAAAGAGTTAGATCTGCCTAGCCCTAGAAACTGAGCTGTGCTGTGACCTGTAGCATCTTGTATCATGCCTATGTTTTGATGTTTCCCTTTTCTTTTGTTTGTTTCCGCAGTACGTGGTCGTTAGCAGCAAGAAGATCCTGTTTTATGATAGTGAGCAGGATAAAGAGCAGTCCAACCCATATATGGTGCTAGATATAGAGTAAGTATTGCCCCCTATCTGAGCAGCCAGCCCTGCAGAGTGTAATAACTGTGCTCTGTCTACAGCTCTGAGATATGCATTGTATGAAAAGTGCAGAAGACTTTTAGGGCTATTTTCCAACGGGTTTCTTGTCATTTGCGATACAGTTTTCCCCGATCGCAATAATCATGCCCGCTGCATTTTTTGGGGGCTTTTTGGCCTTTTAAACAAGGTATAGGAACGCAGGAAAATCGCATAGCAATTGTGACACTGGGTATTTTTTCAACGGTTCGTCAATTTTAAAACAATTGTCCCACCTGATTTTTTTTGGGGGGGTCCCTCCATTGCACCGCAAACGCACAGATCGCAGCACAACTGCTCTAGTGAAAAAGGGTAATACTTGATTGCATTGCGATCATGGGAGCCCTTAATAATTCTAAAAGTGGTCATTCATGATACAAATCTCTGGAGGTTATATTGTTCTATTTGATTGTGATTATAGATCGGAAACAATTGTTTAAGTTGCATCATTCAGGGTCTTCTGACCCCAACTGATGCGACTGAGCCAGTTGCCGGGGCTGATTGCCAATGAGTGGAGGCATGCGGGAGGGTGGCGAGGGTCGTGCTTATGGGGCTGGAGGAAACCCCGGGTAACTTAAAAAAATCTTTGTTACGCAAGTCTCTGGACTGTTATTTACAATCATACTTTCTAACTGCGTTGTTTCACCTCCACAGCAAACTGTTCCACGTGCGGCAGGTGACACAGACAGATGTGTATCGAGCAGACGCCAAGGAGATACCCAGGATATTCCAGGCAAGTTAAATTGGCCATTGTGTGGAGATTTAGGGTTAGGCGTTGGCAGGGAAGAGGCTAAGGTTAGGCATCAGGGTGGGAGACTTAAAGTGGATCCGAGATGAACTTTTACTCATTACATAATTGTGTTCCTTTCCTATTGTTTATAGGGAATTCTTCAAGCCAAATATATTTTTGTTTTTGTTTTAATACTCTTATTCCCTATAAACTAAACAAGCCTCGCCCACAGGTTTTCAGAGAGCCAAGGCATTTTCAGACAGTGGCAAGGGCTCATGGGAGCTCAGTCTGGGCAGGAGGAGGGGGGGGTATTACTAGCCAGAGATTTCAGAGGCAGAGGGGAGGAGGAGGGGATTCATTTTTTTTTTCACAGGCTGAATCCTCAAGATCTAGATAAGCCTGCCTGTTTGTAATGTTTACAAACAACATGGCTGCTGTCATTGTATCACAGGAAAAATAATTATATTCTATTGAAGCTGTTTACAGCTAGATTTGCTGTGTAAACTATCTAAACTTTAGATAAGATATACAGACAAGTTACTTGTTATAGTTAGTTTTTCGTCTCGGATCCGCTTTAAAGTTGTTGTGTTAAAGAGGCTCTCTAACAAAAATGTCATCCTGTTTTCTACCATCCTACAAGTTCCTAAAACTATTCTAATGTGCTCTGGCTTACTGCAGCACTTTCTACTATCACCGTCTCTGTAATAAATCAATGTATCTTTCCCCTGTTGGACTTGTCGCCCTGTGTCTGGAAGGCTGCCAACTCTTCACTGTTGTACTGCTATGCACGCCCCCCTCCAGGCCCCTCTATGCACACTCCCACGTGTGTGTTATTTACATTAGCCAGCTTTTCTCTGCTGGAGTCACATACTGAGGAATTACAGACACGGGCAGAGCTGTCAGCAGGAAGAAACAATCAGCCTGCAGCTCTTCAGTGGGTGAGAGCTGCAGGGGGAAAGAAACACACAAATGATCTCTTGAGATTCAAAAGGAAAGCTGTATACAGCCTGCTTGAGTATGGATGTATTTTCTGTGTGTGGACATACTGTACATCAACCTACTTCCTGTTTTGGTGGCCATTTTGTTTGTTTATAAACAAACTTTTTAAAACTGTTTTTGACTACTTTTAATGCGGCGGGGAGCAGCAAAATTGTAACAGAGGGGAATAGGAGATGTCCCCTAACGCACTGGTATGTTTACTTTTGTGCGATTTTAACAATACAGATTCTCTTTAAGATTAGGCATCAGTAGAGGGAGGGTTCAGTGTAAGAATAGGGTTAGGTTTGGTTGTAGTAAAGTATTGGTATTATTTATCGATAATTCACTATCATCATTACCAGTTTAACAATGTCGAATATCGGCATTCTACATTCTAAAATTGGTTATCCATAAGTCACTGAGCGGTGCCCAGGAAGCGTCTGTGTGCAAGCTACTCTATATGGAGTATGTTTGGTTTTTCTGGCTACACAGCTTTCTGATTGAACTGAATATTACATCATTATGCAAGATGACAGCTTCCTCACCATGAACGGTGAGGCTGAATCGTGATTTTCATAAAGGCAGGAGGAGGTTGGAAGACAGGTTTTTAATTGTATCTTATGCCAGAGTTTAATTCTGCTTTGATAAGCCATTTCCTGTGAGGACCAATGTCTCAACTTCCTGTTTGTGTTGCAGATTTTATATGACAATGAAGGAGAAAGCAAGAAGGAGCAGGAATTCCCAGTTGATCCTGTGGAGAAGTCGAACTACATCTGTCACAAGGGTCACGAGTTCATCCCCACCCTCTACCACTTCCCCACCAGCTGCGATGCGTGTATGAAGCCCTTGTGGCACATGTTCAAACCCCCTGCTGCCTTAGAGTGCCGACGCTGCCATATCAAATGCCACAAGGACCACATGGATAAAAAAGAGGACATGATAGCACCTTGCAAAGGTAAGGCTGGTGCTCTGCAACCCACAGAGCTCTACAGCAAGTTTGTGCGAGAGGCAAGACAAAGGTGCCCATAGACATCACCACCATCAGGCAAATGATCGTAGTGCTGGTGGTGCCATCAGACTTGGCCGCTTTCCACTATAGCCGGATACAGAATACCGCAGGGGCAAAAAGAACAGGTTTACTACTACAGAAGTTCTGCTTTCCACTATAGCTGGATACAGAATACCGCCGAGGCAAAAAAACAGGTTTACTATAACAGAGGTTCTATTATAGCCGGGTTTTCTATACCAGGCGTTTCTCCTATATACTTAAAATGAAGATTGTCCGGGACCTGGACAGTTAAGGTGCCCATAGACCTAACGATTATTGGCAGATTCGACAAAGAGACAAATTTATCTCTAATCGAATCTGATTAGAGATAAATTTGTCTTTTTGTTGAGTCTGCCAATATACTACAGGCCGATTCCCCTCCGATTTCAGCATGAAATCTTCAGGGAATCGGCTGAACCCGCCGCGTCTGCCCCGCCACTGCCCCCCGGTGTGTGCATTTATATGTTACCTGTCCTGTAGCAGCCTCCGCGTGGTGTCCGTAATCCTCCAGGCGGCTCTCCGTACATGCCACTGGCGCATAGCGACTGATGTCAGACACTATGTGCCAGTAGCTTGTGCGGAGAGCCGCCTGGAGATTACGGACACCACGCAGAGACTGCTACAGGACAGGTAACGTATAAATGCACACATAGGGGGCATATTTATACATTGCGGCGGGGGTTTTGTTGTCTCGTCGCTCGTTCCAAAATCAGCTGCCGTACTGCCGCACACTCGGCCAACCAACTTTGGCATGACATCTTGTGGCATTCCGTCCCGAAATTGGTCGCTTTGTCGATCGGACATGCACTTGGCAGCACCAATTTTCATCTAATTTGATTATAATCTAAATGCCACATTTAGTTCCAGTTATATACTAGCAAATAGCAATACAAAGGCTTTTTTTCATATTTTCATGTTTTATATAATGAAAATATGACATTTACAGAGAACATGTCTCACTGGGCATTACTATGGAGGACTGAGTCCAGAACATCCAGCATACAGAAACAATCCTCAGGAATATAGCTTCAAATGTGTGTAAATAATCATTAGCTGAAGCTCTGTCTTCTTGCCTGTGTGTGTCTCTCTCTCTCTCTCTGCCACGCAGTGTAAAGTAAACAGTTTACAGCCAGGTTACAGTGCAGTTCTGCCTCCCTCTCCCCAATGCCGACACAAATTGTTACAAAACAGCTGGTAAACACGGCTTTTCTTTTCACACAGGTTGTACTGACAGGCCTCTGAAAAGAATTTGTGTTGCTGGCTAAAAGCTCTATGGGTATAGGTGTTTACAGAAAAACAGTTTGATAGTTGTTCTTTAATTTGGCACGTTACACAAAATTGCATGACACGGCAGTCGTTAAATGTTTTTCGGATAAATTGGGAAATAGCGTTCGCACAACACTGGATGGTTAGGTAGAATGGTAGGAACAAGTCAAAAGGAAAAATGTAAGGCCTTGAAGTTTTTGGGTAAATTGATTTTTAAAAATTCAAATAATTTTTTTTAAAACTTATGCTAAAATCTATTTGAAATCTGTGTGCAGATGCATGGCAGCTCTATCGAGTATCAAATCTGCTGCCCCATCTGCCATTGTATGGGCACCTTATCAATTTTTTTGCCCAGGTTAACACTTGATGAAAAGTCAAAAGTTAATTTGTACTACATTACTGTTGAATACTAAATTACTGTTTGAATACTGGCTTTGTATGTGGAAGATAGGTCTGCTTTTAGAGCACGCAAGCGCAGGACTAAGAACAGGAACGTTTTGGATGAGGGAGGTTTTTTTTGTAGAGCTTTTTACTTGTGTAGTTTTTAAAGTTTTATTAGGAGTTGTTTTATAGGTCTATTTCCATTCGCTGGTTTATCTTAAAGAGGAGCTGTCAGCCATACTATCTCAGAAAAAAAAAAAAGTAGATTAATACTTGCTCTACTTAACATATGTATTGCACTGTCCACGTTTTGATTTTAGTGATTTTTCTACAGTAAAAAAAGAGAAAATCCTTCTTAGCATTTCCCATTTTAAGTGTGGCTATTTTGAAGCCAATCCAGATGTAATTTCCTCCCTTACTCTCCTCTGCCTGATTTGCCTGCCCTTCACTATAGAAAGTGCTTTGTCTCAACATGAGAAATATTGGCCAATCAGAGAGGGAGGGGGAAAACAGGAGGTAAAGAGGCTTAAGCCAATCAGGCTGCATAGTTAAGTCTGAGGGGAAGTAGAGCTGCAAAAAAGGACAACCCAGCATGCCCTGCAACTTCCTTTTTGTGTACCAAATTTTGTGTGTACCAAATAAGTCAGGTAAACTGGGGCATGAACATTTATCAAAAAGAAAAGTAATAGTGAGTTTAATTTTTGGATTGCCTGGTTGGCATCCTTATTACTTGTTTACCAGATAAAAACAAAGAATGGATTTTATACCCGAGAGTTATACTTTAACCTCCTGAGCGATAATCCCGAGCTGAGCTCGGGGTATGTCGCGCAGGAGGATTTCTCAGGCCTCGCTGGGCCGATTTGCATAATTTTTTTTTGTTACACGCAGCTAGCACTTTGCTAGCTGCGTGTAACTTCCGATCGCCGCCGCTCGCCGCGATCCGCCGCTACCCGCCGTTCCGCACAGCCCCCCCCCTCCCCAACCCCTTGCGCAGCCTGGCCAATCAGTGCCAGGCAGCGCTGAGGGGTGGATCGGAACTCCCTATGACGTCACGACGTCCATGACGTCATCCCGCCCTGTCGCCATGGCGACCAGGGAAGCCCAGCAGGAAATCCCGTTCTGAACGGGATTTCCTGCTTACTCTGATCGCTGAAGGCGATCGGAGTGGGTGGGGGGATGCCGCTGCGCTGCGGCTATCATGTAGCGAGCCCTGGGCTCGCTACATGGTTTAAAAAATAAAAAAAATTAAAAAATAGTGCTGCGCCACCTCTTGGGCGATATAATTGTATCGCCCAGAGGGTTAATACATGTGCTTTAACTTGACGGCAACCCTGAAACAGGCTTGGGGTGAAAAAAAAGAAGCCAGGAGTGATAACCCTAAACCTGACCTGTGATGACCACCAGGAGGGAGGTATGTAGACACTCTTCTTTCGGTCCTCGGAGGCTCTTTATCTCTCAGGTGAGATCACCGTTTGTCGTTATGACAGATGGCAATCTCACTATAGGGATAGAGCGCCATCCAGAGGACGGAGGGAGACTTGCAGTGTTGGATCCCAGGGGAAAGGAGTCTGTGCAGGGGCTGCCGCAAATATCACTGCAATGATTTTTTTCCTGTTTTTATGGTCTAAAAGCTTGTGAAAAAATTGCACTGCTTTTAGACCCTAAAATCCACAAATTGTCATACTGCCAGGGAGGTTAAGCTTTGTCTAATTACATTACAGGCTAATTTAAATATGCATTCTATTTATGTGTTGTTTGCGTTGTGTTTTCTCTGCATTCAGCTTTCTTCTCTCTTCTTCATTGTAGTAAACTATGATATTTCTACGGCAAAGAATCTACTGTTATTAGCGAACTCCACAGAAGAGCAGCAGAAGTGGGTGAGTCGGCTGGTGAAAAAAATCCCCAAGAAGCCACCGGCCCCCGACCCGTTCGCCCGCTCCTCTCCGAGAACTTCCATGAAGGTACAGGCAAACCCGTCAATCAGGCGGCCTAGTCGACAACTTCCTCCAAACAAACCCAGGTAATATCGCCATACATGTCTATGCTCCCGCCCCTGACTAATCCTGGCTGCTTAGCTCCTCTTAGAGAAAACTACCACCATCTAGTGGTGGGACATGGTAGTGTTTTACTAAGCTGATAATTGCACTCTGCAGGTGAAGGCATAGTCCATCCTACTAACACCTGTGTATTTGTACTGACTGTTGGGCTCGCGCCACACTTGAGGCAAAAATTCAACATGTTCCGGATCGGACATCAGCAGAGGAACGGGCACATTAATGAATCCTTAGTTAAAGAGGAACTGTAGTCAACATACCAATGAGTAAAAACATTTTTTTTTTATGCAATACTCATTTATAAATTATTTAGTCGGTGTAAAATCGTTGCTCACCCTGATTTACTTTCTGAAATGCAGGTGGCAACATCTTTAGCACTGGTATGTGATCTCTGCGGAATGTTCATTTATGGAGAGTTCTAAAGCCAGTAGAAAAGATGTCTGCTGGGGGCGGGGGATTCTGCATAAATAAAAGCCTAGGCTAGAGCTACGTACACACATGCGACAACGATCGTTCGTTGTGAACGACGACCAAACTTTTAATTGACGAAAGAACGACCGAAAGTTAGTTTTTAAAAGTGTGTAACGATCTGATCGTTATAAAAAACGTTACATCACGTAAAGCAACTATTGCGCTTGCGCATAAAAATGAAAAGTTCCAGGGAGAAATAGCGAAATGTCGAGCCTAGTACGAACGACCGTTTTCCAACGATGTACTACTTTTGCAAACGATCGTCGTTGGAAAAAATCCGCCAAGCAACGATCGTCGTTTGAAACGATCAGGGCACAATCGTTTCAAACGACTATAGTCGCATGTGTGTACTCACCTTAAGCCTCACTGCGAGGGCGGTATTCACAACAAGAGAAAAGTGTGTGCATCAAACCAAGTGGGAACCTGATATATATGGCTTAGCAAACTTGGCCAAATTGGCTTAACCACCCTGGCGTTCTGATTAAATCGCCAGGGTGGCTGCGGGAGGGTTTTTTTTAAATTAAAAAAAAAACTATTTCATGCAGCCAACTGAAAGTTGGCTGCATGAAAGCCCACTAGAGGGCGCTCCGGAGGCGTTCTTCCGATCGCCTCCGGCGCCCAGAATAAACAAGGAAGGCCGCAATGAGCGGCCTTCCTTGTTTTGCTTACATCGTCGCCATAGCGACGAGCGGAGTGACGTCATCGACGTCAGCCGACGTCCTGACGTCAGCCGCCTCCTAACCAGCCCTTAGCGCTGGCCGGAACTTTTTGTTCCGGCTACGCTGGGCTCAGGCGGCTGGGGGGACCCTCTTTCGCCGCTGCTCGCGGCGGATCGCCGCAGAGCGGCGGCGATCAGGCAGCACACGCGGCTGGCAAAGTGCCGGCTGCGTGTGCTGCTTTTTATTTGACGAAAATCGGCCCAGCAGGGCCTGAGCGGCAGCCTCTGGCGGTGTTGGACGAGCTGAGCTCGTCCAGACCGCTCAGCAGGTTAATCAAGAGACATTGCTCATGCAAATTTGCATTTGCTTTCGCTTGCCAGAATATGCAGGGTCTTTTAACTAATAACACAGCAAAACTATGCCCTGTGGGCACCTGTAGAAAGTGTTTCTGATGCTGAAACCAGGATATTTTAGGTGTAAGTGGATATCCTCAATCATTTACTGCATTATACGACCTGCGGTTACAATTCCTCTTTAAGTATAGGAACCATTTACATTTGATTGCTCTAACAGATCGGTTTGGTTCTATGCACGCACCACAATGTAAACGACCTGCATGATTTTTCCACATAAGCAGAGGCGTTCCCCAGAGAAGCTTATGGTGTAATCACATCTGCTGCGGACCATCAGAGCAGATTCTGCACTGTTTGCAATCCGGCCCCAGTGTGACCCGAGCCTAATGCTTTGCTGAAATTCGATGTAATGCTCCTTCATATTCCTACCACCCCTTGTCCAATACCTGCATGTTTCCAAGTAAGCCAGTTGTGAATAGATAAAAAGCAATCATACCACTAAGGTCATCACATGTGTAAATAAGCACATGATTGTTACCAAACCACATTATTAGTTTAATATAAGAAAATATATCCTTTCAGCTTCCATGAATAAAAAAATGACTACCAAGTTGTGACTTCCTGTTGTGCCTAGGCATTAGTAGAAGTCATTTAAAGAGACACTGAAGCGAAAATATATATATGTAATGAATCGGTTGTGCAGTACAGATAATTACTAGAACATTAGTAGCAAAGAAAATAATCTCATATTTTTATTTTCAGTTATATAGTTGTGTTTGTTATAACATTGCATCATTCTCTACTATTTGCAGTTTACAAACTATTCAGCATTCTAAATGATTGTACAGAGCAGGTTATTATGCTTCTGAATGGTTCTCTGCAGGAAAAAAAATACAGTGCCAGACACTTGAGATAATAAGCTTCAGAAGACAGAGCTCTCTGACACTTTGAAAGTCGTGGAGCTCAATGGCTCTTCTGCATAGATAACTACTGGAGTTTCTCTTAACTCTTCCTGTACTGGAAACAATATTAGACTTTTGTCTTTTATTTTTCTCTCTTTTGTCTCTTATTTCTTAGCTGTACTACACATACAAATCATTATATCATAATTTTTTTTTCACTTCAGTGTCTCTTTAAAGAGGTTGAGAACGATATGTGAGAGCATTGCGGAGCAACGTATAGCAACATATAGCTTTGTCTTCTTTAAACAGAAGGTATTTGCAATAATTCAGCATTAAGTGAGCAACTGTGGTTTCCCATGATGCATCACTCCTGATTAAATAAGCAAACCGTCTCTTTATCCCCTTTTCTGCGTATTGGATCGGTGTGACTCCAGTCAGGAGTTGATTTCATTGGCTTCTGATCCTGTGATCACTGTGAGCCAGTCGTAGTGATCACAGGGTCAGGAGCCATTGAAATTTGCTCCTGATCTGCTCACGGAGCGCTGATCTCATACTAAGTGGGCTGCAGCGGTGAAAGAGATCGGCGGGGTAATTGAAATCTACGCCCTGGCAGAGATAACCGGTCCCAAACAGGGCGTAGCTTTCAATTAGCACGGTTTGGAAGCAGGTAAAGAAAGCAAAATATATTCAGCATACAAAGAAATGGATATAGTAATATTATTGTTATTGTTACTGTATCCTATGTGCTATAATATCATGTTATACAAATTACCTGTTTAATTCAGTGCGCAGCCAGCTATGTTTTTCTAAACATGCTGAATTATACCTGTTAGTGGACAGCCCCCAGTCTGGTGGATATATTTACTTTAGAGTCAGAATTTTGCATCTGCATTTCTTTCTGTAGTGATTTCATCCATTCAGGGTAAACTATTCACATCTATAGGGAATCTGCAGTCAAATTTAGCAAGACTGTCCGAACTTACTCTGAAGTCATAGTGACCGATTGGAAAAGTCATGTACACAGTTTGTTCGTGGTAAACACTGGCCTTGGCCTTTTGTTATTAAAGGCCAACTATTGTGAAAAATTGTAACATTTGAAATGCATACATATAAAATGTAGATTTCTCCCGGCGTAAAATGCACTGTAAATTACTTTTGTTTTCCTATGTCACTGTCACTTACAGTAGGCAGTAAAGATCTGACAGATTTTGGACTAGTCCACCTCCTCATAGAGATTCTCAGGTACTTCTTCATTTATAAAAGTACTTACCAAACAGCAGTTGATCAGTCCAACTGCAAAAACAGAATGCGAGTAAGGAGGCTGGTGGATATCTTGTATAGATCCTTTTAAAGGAAGGGCTTCAGTAAAGAATAAAGGTAATACTGAGAATCCTGCATGTGGAAATGGACTAGTCCAGAATCTGTCAGATCTGTCAGCTTTTTGTTAACGCCCTACCGTTTGACCGCAACATATGAGAAAAGCAATTTATAGTGCATTTTACTCTGGAAGAAATGTATGTATCTTGCATTTTACATTTTTCAAGATGGTGTTCCTTTAAGAGAATGAGAGAAGCAGGCAGGTAACCTTTGCTTATGATAACCCTCTTCTGTCAGTCCCTCCCCCACTCAGCATGGTGCATTTGTTATTGGCGTTGCATCATTTTTTTCACCCACACATTTTTTTCTCCACTGCACAAAAGTCCTATACATGTCAAACCACCCGTCAGCCCGGGCAGAGGGTGAATGCTATGGCTTCCCTTTTCATCTTTTACCTCATGATACTAATTCTGTTTCTAGCTCTGGCCCTGTCCTCCGAATCATTCTCCATTGATTTTTCTTGTATGCCATTCATATACAACAGTAAGTAATGCTCACTCGCCACGTTCCCAGCATGCACTGCTCTGTAGCCAGCGCCTAGGATTGTGATGCACACTAACCTTAGTAATGCTCACTTGCTACATTCCCAGCATGCATTGCTCTGCAGCCATTGCCAGGGATTGTGACGCACATTAACCTGCTCGATGCGTATTGATGTACTGTATAGTTTCGCATTACGTTTTTACTCTCCTAGCCATAGGTACACATAAAATGAATTTGAAATTCTCTCCCAGGTTAGATTGTGTCAGCAGCAGTAAAGCAAGCCTGACGTGAAATAAACTGATTAGATAAATAACCCTAACTATTGAAATAATGCTAAATAGGGCTTTCCTGCATATCATACTCTTTTATTTTAGTTTTTAATGATCTCATGAAAATAACCTGTTTTTCAGATTGCTTAAATCCGCATCACTTTTGCAGAACACTGACATTTCATAGTAAGAGGTGAATCAGACTAGAAACACACAGCATTAAAGAGCATCCGTAAGAAAAAAAATAAGTGCCCCCAGGGGGCAGTTACCTCAGGAGGGGGAAGCATCTGAATCCTAACGAGGCTTTCTGTTCCAGTGCTGCCAGCCCCCCAATATCCACTGACAAGCTTGTCAGCGTTGCAGGGCTCCAGGATCATAACAATCTTGTTGAGCTCAGGCTCTGTAGCGGTTCTCCTTTGGGCTCAGGCGTAAATGGGTACCGCGCGCCTACGCAGTACAGAGGTGGGCTCGGCTATTTCCACCTGAGCCTGAAGGAAATCTGCTACAGCGCCTGAGCGAGGCTTACAGAGGATTGTTATTATTCTGGAGCCCACATTGGAGGGACAGACAAGCCTCATTAGGATCCAGAGGGGTTCCCCAGAACAAGCATGCAGCCATTGAGGAGCTGGGAGAAAAACAAAGATAAAATATCTCTGACCCAGAACAATCAGTAACTGCTGTCAGCAGAGGTTTAGGGCCATGCGGCCATTACACCTGTGTATTCTGCCTTGTGGGCCACACCCCAGCCCAGATATTTGCAGGCAGGCCAGCCGTTATAGTCTGTATTGAGCTGAAGTCACAGGACTGGAGAACATGCCGGGTCTGCACACAACAATCCTTCCTCGCCTAAAGCTCAGCGCTCCCATTGCAGGCTGCTTGACCTGGCTTTTAAAGACTGGGACTGGTCCCTGGATGACGTAGAGGATGATGGGGACGATGTGTTTGATTTCTGAAGCAGTAAACTGGGTAACTGGCCTTGCAGATTGGACTGTATCTTTGGTTTAGTTTGTGCTTTCATGCCTGCGTTTGGAGTGTGCATCCCGTTTTCTGAGTGTTCTCTGCCTGTACCATACCTGAAGTGGAAGGGGCTACAGCTAGATTTTCGTTTCCTGTATATACTCGAGTATAAGTCTAGAAATTTAGGACTGATTCACTTCATAAATGTATAGGGGTTGACTTGTACACGAGTCATGGGCAGCACTCTGCACAATGAGTAATGTGTGTACTAATAGTGACATTCCCAGTTGCAGCAATTTAGCCAGTGGTAAGTTATACTTTGAGGAAAGGAAATGCCAAGAAAGCACAGGTCAGAAAGTCCTGGCTACAACAATTAACAAGGAAAGGGGCGGGGGGGGGGAAATACTGGGCTGCATAAAAGGGAGTGGATAATTGCAGCACTTGGGGGGGCCTGGAGGAGGTATTGGCTGCACTTAAGGGACAGGAGGGGTTAATGGCTGCAATACTGTATGCAGTACAGTCATTAACCCCTCCAGAGCCCCAAGTGCAGCCATTAACTTTGCTTGGTAGACTTCTACTTAAGTCAATTAAAAAATTCTAGCTTAAAGGGATACGGTAGGGGGGTCGGGGGAAAATGAGCTGAACTTACCCGGGGCTTCTAATGGTCCCCCGCAGACACCCTGTGCCCGTGCAGCCACTCACCGATGCTCCGGCCCCGCCTCCGGTTCACTTCTGGAATTTCTGACTTTAAAGTCAGAAAACCACTGCGCTTGCGTTGCCGTGTCCTCGATCCCGCTGATGTCATCAAGAGCGCACAGCGCAGGCCCAGTATGGTCTGTGTCTGCGCAGTACACTCCTGGTGACATCAGCGGGAGCGAGGACACGGCAACGCAGGCGCAGTGGTTTTCTGACTTTAAAGTCAGAAATTCCAGAAGTGAACCGGAGGCGGGGCCGGAGCTTTGGGGAGTGGCTGCGCCAACACAGGATGTCTGCGGGGGACCATTAGAAGCCCGGGGTAAGTTCAGGTCATTTTTTGCCGACCCCCCCTACAGTATCCCTTTAAGAGAGTTAAATATTGGAGTCGACTTATACACGAGGTCGACTTGTATTCGAGTATATACGGTACATGCATTTTAGTGGTGTTCTCAGGGATAGCAACTAGTTGCAGCAGCTAGTTTGTCTCGGTAGTAACTAGTTGCTGTTACCCAGTCACCCTTTGTAATGAGCCTAAACTCCAATTACCATTGGGGCTGTGATCACATGATTATGCCTACAGGAAGCAGGTGTCTCAGATGCATTCTGGGCAAGAACTTCACTATCTGTTAATACTGCTTTTATTTTTCTCTAACATCTAATTTGAGTTCACAGCTTTCTGTAGGCATAGTCATGTGACTTCAGCTCAGGGAAAATAAAAGGAAGACTTTTTAGCTTTAAAGCAAGGATTTCTTTTTGCAATGCATTGTATTTTATGTTACAGGGACTGCAGTGTATACATTTTAGGCACAGCATAACTGGCCACTGTAGTTGCACTTTAAAGAGATTAGACAGTTGTCAGTGATACATCATCTCCTTAGTTTATATTCCTCAGTTATGCAGAAAAATTTATTCAACTGTAACCCAGATTCTGCAGGTTCCTACACAGTGACAGCAAAGAACTTCTGATATTTCAGCCATTAGAGGGACCTCCCCTGTTAAAGGGACTCCGAGCAGTGCAGAAACTATGGAAAGATGCATATCATTTTAAAGCTCTCTTTCTCCTCTTTCCAATGATATATAAACCGCCGCCATACGCATTTTAGTTTTCGCTATTTTCGTGATTGAAATTGCCGCTGCCGCGATTTCAATCGCGAAAATAGAGAAAACTAAAAGGCGTAGGGCGACGATTTAGGGGTAGTCAGAAAGAGGAGAAAGAGAGCTTTAAAATGATATCCATCTTTCCATAGTTACATTGTATTACACAGGGCGACTTTTTCTCAAAGTCAGCAGCTCCATTCAGCAGAAAAAGTCGCCCTGTGTAATACAATGTAACTATGGAAAGATGAATATCATTTTAAAGCTCTCTTTCTGACGACAACGAAATTGTCGCCCTACGCCTTTTAGTTTTCTCTATTTCACGATCGAAATCGCGGCCGTGGCAATTTCAATAGCGAAAACTAAAAGGCGTAGGGTGGCGGTTTATATATCATTGGAAAGAGGAGAAAGAGAGCTTTAAAATGATATGCATCTTCCCATAGTGTCTGCACTGCTCGGAGTCCCTTTAATGGAGGGACTGTTTATCTGTCCTAAATAAAGAACTACAGTACCTCCATTATCTGAAGAGAGCGTCCTCTGGTGGCTGAAGATCAGTAGCTGTTTCTAGCAATCAATTCTGACAGTGAGTAAAGGCTCTTTGTGCTTTTATTTACCTTGAACATATGTTTTTGTGTATTAACCACCTTCAAGGATAGTGCTGTTCAGATTGACTATAGTTAAATGTGCAACTTAACTTGCTGACTCTCCTGTGATAGCTCCTCCCCCCACCCTTCTGATGACTCATGCTGTCTAGGTATTTGAGCTTGGCAGAGAAGACAGCATGAGTCATCGCTTGTCTTGATTCTGATTAAGATGCATTAAAATGTAGTCAAGAAACACAATCTAATGTCTTATTAAATGCTTGAGTTTTAGGATACAATAGTGGTTTCATGAGACTGGATCCACTACTAGGAGCCTTACATGCAGTTTGCCAAAGTAACATTTTATACCTGCAGTTTGCATGTGATGTGTTGTGAATTTTACAGTTTTCTGTGTTTAGCTATGTTTTTCTTGCGCTTTCCATTGAAAGCAATGCCCATCATAACTTCCATGGTTTCAGGTGAGAAAATACACACATCTAGGAATTTCAATTTAGCAATGTAAATGATTCATTTAAAGGGGAACTGAAGATAGAGGTATACAGAGGCTGCCATATTTATTTCCTTTTAAGCAATACCAGTTGCCTGGCAGCCCTGCTGATCCTCTGCCTCTAATACTATTAGCCATAGCCCCTGAACAAGCATGCAGCAGATCAGGTGTTTCAGACTTTAAAGTCAGATCTGACAAGACTAGCTGCATGCTTATTTCTGGTGTTATTCAGATACTACTGCAGAGAAATAGACCAGCAGGGCTGCCAGGCAACTGGTATTGATTAAAAGGAAATACATATGGCAGCCTCCGTATACCTCTTACTTCAGTTCCCCTTAAAGGACAACTGAAAAGAGAGGGGTAAAGAGGCTGCTCTATTTATTTCCTTTTAAGTCATACCAGTTGCCTGGCTGTCCTGCTGATCCTCTGCCTCTACTTTTAGCCATAGACCCTGAACAAGCATGCAGCAGATCAGGTATTTCCGACATTGTCAAATCTGACAAGATTAGCTGGATGCTTGTTTCTGGTGTGATTCAGACACTACTGCAGCCAGGCAACTGGTATTGCTTAATAGGAAATAAATATGGCAGCCTTCATATACCTCTCACTTCAGTTGTCCTTTAGAGAACGTTTACATTGTCCTTTAAGTTTGTTATAGAAATATGATAGTTAGATGTACAGTTGTACTGCAAAGATACTCCAGTGCAGCCAATCTTTTTCGCCCCCATGCAAGATCACATGCACAAAACAGAGCACACCTGCACAGACATTGGATGGTCACATGATCTAATCATTAGGAGACTTTAGGTGCATACAGACGTGAACATTTTCATGGCTCAAACCATTTTTCCTTGAAAGAAATCCTGTAATAAAAAAAAAAATACCCCTGGGAGGGATACTTACCTCGTGAGGGAGAAGCCTCTGGATCGTAACGAGGCTCCCCCGTCCTCCCGTGTCCCTCTGTTAAGTGCCCTGGTCCCCTGAAGTGCAGAGATGTAAATATTTACCTCTCCGCAATCCAGCACAGGCGTACTAGCGGCTTTTCGTTCAGGTAAGGCGGAAATGGTCGAACCTGATCGATCCGCTCTACTGCGCAGGTTCAAGTCCTTTTGCGCCTGCGCAGTAGAGCAGGTACGATCGGGCTCAGCTATTTCCGCCTAGGCCAGGGGTCTGCAACCTTTAAGACATAAAGAGCCACTTGGACCCGTTTCCGAAAAGAGAAAAAACTGGGAGCCGCAAAACCATTATAAAACAAATCGTTAGCAGATATGACCCCCATATGCACAAATCGTTAGCAGATATAACCCCCATTTGCACAATCCTTCAGCAGATATGACCCCCATATGCACAAATCGTTCGCAGATATGACCCCCATAGGCCCTAGCCCAAAGGAAGAGCTGCTTCTGCGCCTGCGCTTCATCCTGGCAAGGTAAATCGGGGGAGGATTGCGGGACACTTTGGGGGAGCCAGTGCTGGATTGCCTGCAGCTACAGGGATGGGGGAAGGCTCATTGGGACCCTGAGGCTTCCCCCTCAGGAGGTAAGTACCCCCTATGGGAGTATTTTTTTTTTATACAGAGTCTCTTCAAGTCCGAGTTCCCCAACCCTGTCCTCAAGGCCCACTAACAGTACATGTTTTGCAGGAAACCACACACTATCACAGGTGGAGTAATTAGTGTTGCAGCAGAGCTGATTAAAGGCCGGTTCACATTTGTTTAACCTCCCTGGCGGTAAGCCCGAGCTGAGGTCGGGCTATGCCGCCGGGAGGCACCGCTCAGGCCCCGCTGGGCCGATTTGCATAATTTTTTTTTGTTACACGCAGCTAGCACTTTGCTAGCTGCGTGTAACCTCCGATCGCCGCCGCTACCCGACGATCCGTCGCGCCGCAGCCACCCCCCCCAGACCCCGTGCGCTGCCTGGCCAATCAGTGCCAGGCAGCGCTGTGGGGTGGATCGAATTCCCCTTTGACGTCACGACGGCGGTGACGTCATCCCGCCCCATCGCCATGGCGACAGGGGAAGCCCTCTAAGAGATCCCGTTCTTTGAACGGGATCTCTTGATCTCCGATCGCTGGAGGCGATCGGAGGGGCTGGGGGGATGCCGCTGAGCAGCGGCTATCATGTAGCGAGACGTTGTCTCGCTACATGAAAAAAATTTTTTTTTTAAAAAAACGTATTTGCTGCCCCCTGGCGGATTTTAATAAACCGCCAGGGAGGTTAAAAAAAAATGTATCCGTGGCTCCGTTTTAGGGCCCGGAGCCACGGATGCCAATGTTAAAAATGGCTGCCGTCTTCACTCGCTTTCAAAACGGATCCGGGGGATCCGTTTTGAAAAACTGAACGGACGGTTCGGATTTGTCTGGACTTCACGGACTCCAGATGGGACTTCACGGAGCCTGGATACACGGAGGGGTAGTGGCAGGCAATGCAAAAACAGATCTCCCTCTACACAGACACGGAGGGAGATCTGGATTGCCTACTGCCTGCTCCCCCCCTCAAGTCATAGGTGCCTCCTGATAGGCTGGAGGGGGGAGCTGCCAGGAAGGGGGCCACCGGTCACAGCAGCGGAGAGGGAGCTAATTTCCTTTAAAATGTATCGAGCGACAAGAGGGAAACTTACTCACTTCCGTGCATTCCACCGCTCGCCACGTCACTTCCTGCAATGCCGCCCTCTGTACTTAATTGGACGGCATAGCAGGAAGTGACGCGGCGAGCAGTGGAAGTGAGTGAGTTCCCCGCTAGCTGATAGATACATTTTAAAAGAAACTAGCTGGAGGGGGAGCGCAGAAGGGGGGCACCCATGGGAGGGGGGTCGATTTCCCTCCCCGCTGCTGTGTCAGCAGGCCCCCTTCCTGCCTGCTACCCCTCCAGCATGGCAGCCCTCCCACCCACGGAACGAACAGACAGACTGGAGACGTGCTGTAAAAATGCAGCCCGGATCTGTTTTCTTCTCCCTTCCGTTCTGGTTTTTGGAAACCGAAGCCCGGATAGCAGATTGCGTTTTGCAATCACATGTGTGGATCGAGCCTAACTACCTCTGTGGTTTTATACAAAATATGCAGTGTTTGTGGGCCTTGGGGACAGGGTTGGGGAATACTGCTTTAAGTGATCCGTTTGTTATCTTGCAGACCCCCCCTATCTTCTGTACCCATGAACTGCAAGCAATTGGCCTTAGTAAAATCTCTGTCAAATGCTTTGTCTCCGCACTCTACAGGATGGCATATCCAGTCTGGCCAAACATGCATGTATTGTTACTGCGTGCCAGTAGACTGTCAGCTGAAATGATTGTGTGTCATAGTTTCAGCCAGTAAGAGGCTCTAATATTCAGAAATTAAAATCTGTTGACAAACAATGATCACTATTAACCCAATTACAGCATTGGCATATATTCATACTAAGGTATTGTACAAATGGAACTTTATACGACAGTTCAGCCTTTGACAGCATGTGTGTGATATTTTGCTGTGGTGTTTTGTGCTACATTGTTCTCTGTGTGTGTTGTTTACTTTTTTTTTTTTTAAAGGGGGGAGAGGAGGTGTAATCCCGAATTTAGGAAGTTGCAAGGTACATTACTACTTTGACTTTCTTCTGATTTTAGGGGTGAATCCTATACTTTAAAGAAAACCTGTAACGACAAAAAGTTCCCCTGGGGGCACTCGCCTCGGTAGGGGGGTGCCTCCGGATCCCATCGAGGCTTTCTCCGTCCTCCTGTGTCCAACGGCGGTCTCGCTCTGGCCCTCCGAACAGCGGGGATGTAAATATTTACCTTCCCGGCCCCAGCGTAGGCGCAGTATCGACTCTCCGCCATATGGCCGCATAGGGGTGCTATTTTGGCTGGGAACGCGTAGTATCAGCCGCGTTCCCCAGCCTGACGGGTCCTGACGGCGAAACCTGAAGTGGCCGCCAGCGGGACCCGGAGCATCAGAGTGACTCGTCGTGGGCATCGATCAGCTGCAGGGGGCTGAGGTAAGCCCCAGGTGAGTAAAACTCAATTTATTTTTTACACTTAAGGTTCACTTTAAGGGCCCCATGGCCCTAATGGAACAACCCCCCCCCCCCCCCCAAAAAAAAAAAAAAATAACAGTTGCATAAAGAAACAGTAGATATGTACCAAACCTCACGGCTGAAACGCTCACGTTCAGAAGGCTGGCCAATTTCCCGGGGGGAGTAGATGACGACGGAGAGGGAGCCCATGCACCTCACGGGGCTTGAGGAAGCCCCAGGTAAGTATAAGTTTAGCGATTATCTTCATCTCTGGTTCCCTTTAAGTCAGGCATGCGTGCAAGGCGTTAGGCAAAGCATGCCTGTATTAGTAGTAGGTAGCCAGGGAACAGCATTCAGGTCTTTCTGTGTATATTCTAACACTTCTTCATCTGTTTTCTCTCTGCAGCTAACTGCCTTCTGTGAATGCAGTATCCATTTCAAGACAATGCGTTCTTCCAACAGTGAGAGAAAAACCATAAGACTGAACTCAAAACACAATGTCCTACAATGTCAAAAAGTAAAAAAAAATATATATATATATATTTTTCCTAAAAGACTGTGCTGTATGTAACAGAGGTTTACAAAATTGTTGCTGCAATATATAAAGAGAGAGAGAAAAAAGTAAATAATGTATTTGCCTGTTGAGTGGCTTTGCTCAGGGTGGTCAGAGGTAACTGGGAAATAAACACACAACCATACCTTGGAGTAATTACCCTTGGCACGGCATCGGAGCTCTCGAGTAACGCCCTCTGATTTGTCGATTTGAAAAAACGTGATGCCTATTGGATGTGACTTTGCTGAACCAACTTCATCTCTTGAGGGCGGTCGTCAGCGGGATGCCGGAACCTAAACGTTTCCTCCGAACTTCACACTACAATACGGACTACAAGCAAGGCAGCACTGGCCCTTCCCACAGCTGCTCTGCATAGCTCAGATGCAGCCAATCAGTGAGCTCCTTATTGAAAGACCTTTTACACAGTGTACATATTTATATTGTACTGTACCGCACGGCTTTGTGAGAACGCCACTGTTTTATTCTTTTTTGTACTCCTCAACCAATACCTGCAGCCACAACTATGCACATGTACAGAGCCATAGCCTTTTACCTTCTACCCTCTTTCCCGAATTTCCAGGGATTTTGATGAAAAATACGCCGCGTGCCGAGCGTGTTCAGTCTCTGAGACCTTTGTAACTGAGATTTATATCTTCTAAATTAAAGAGGGAAAAAAACTAAATCTGGATGCCTTAATTTAAAGATGTACAATTTGTTTTGACCATTCCATGACTAAACTCTGGCCCATTGGCTACAAATTTAGTTTAGGTCAGTGATGGCTAACCTTGGCACTCCAGCTATGACAAAACTACAAATCCCATCATGCCTCTGCCTCCCTGAGTTATGCTTAGAGCTGTTAAGAGTATTGCTATGCCTCATGGGACTTGTAGTTCCACCACAGCTGGAGTGCCAAGGTTAGCCATCACTGGTTTAGGTTATGCTGGGGATGCTGTAGGTTTGTGTCTTTTGAATAGCGCACTACTTTTTTTTCTGTTTGTGTGTTTTACCGCTCACAAAATATATCATTGCCAGCCTCTTTCTGAATGTAATTTTTTTTGGGAGCTAATATACTGTGCCCTTCCACTTTTGAATGACACATATTCCAATTCTCAGTATTAGTCACTGAAAATAAAATACTGCTTTTTTTTTTTTTTATACACCTAAGCCCCACTGCCTATATAGCATGATGGCGGCCATTTTGTGAGTTGTGATGTTTACAAGAGTGCCACCTGTATGGGAGGGTTGTACAAGTTCAGGCCGCAGCTGATGCATATATGTTAGGATTGAGCTTTGAAGTCTTCCTATTGCCCATAAAATCGGCAGCAGAATTTGTATTGCCATAGGCTACAGCTACTGAATGTCCTTAAAGGACACACTAGGTGACATGATGAGGTAGACATGTGTATGCACAGTGCCAAGCACACACATAACTATGCTGTGTTCCTTTTTTTTTCTTTCTCTGCCTAAAAGAGTTAAATATCAGTTATGTAAGTGGCAGTTTCTGTCTAGGTTGGATTATAGAATAAAGCATTAACTCCTGGCAGAAAATAGGATGAAGCATTAACTCCTGGCAGAAAATGGCTTCTGAGAGCAGGAAAGCGATAAAAAAGGGTCAGTAGGTCATAGATGTTAGCTCTGGCATACTTGTCATTGAGCAATGAAACTGTAAAACTTAAAAAGTAGACTTAAACATAAAATAAAACTAGAATATCTGAAAAAAAGGCATTTTTCAGAGAAAGAGAATAAGTACAATTGTTTATCTCATCAGGTTATTTTCACCTCCTGTTTCCTTTAAGAGGTTTATAGGTATCAGAAACACATGTGAAGGGAGAGCACTTCTGGGGCTGATTTTCTTCTGACATGGCAGAAGTGGAGCCGCTACGGAGATCAGCCAGTCAGAATGCTTGATCATTTTCCAGATGAATCCTAATTGGTTACTCTGGGCAACTGCTCCGGGTTTGTTTCAGTTTACAGTACCTCTGTTATGTTAAATGTACCTCTTTGTATTGCCCACAGCAGCCGTTTCTAGTACCATGCAGTAGAAGGTTATGGTTTGTAAAGGGACAGGAAATCTGCTTTCAGAAGGATTGTTACTGTTGCCACAGCAAATTACCATCTCCTAGGTGGAATGAACTTCTGTCCCTTCTTCCTGTGGGCAGGAACAACCATTCACACATTTCTTTCTCCACAGGATTGAAGTAGTGATTGATGCTGTCCTACAGTGTAGTCACCATATATATTGTGGCTAAAAAGAAACTCCATGTAGGATAAAAAAAAGCTGTGCAAATCTTTGTTTTGAAGCCTTCATTTTCCAAAAGCTGTGGTCATGTGATCATGCCTACAGGAAGTTGCCCATGCAAGTGCATGCTGGTAGAGAAAGTCAGCATTAATGGATAGTAAAATACCAGCATGCATCTGAGTCAGTAGCTTCTTGTAGGCACTGTAAAAGAGATCAGTAGGTAAAGTGAAAGTAAGGCCTTCTTGCTTCGAAACAAAAATTACTTAAATTCTGTATATATTTTGCATATTTTCTGCAAAAGGGAAAGCATTTGTTGTAGCCAACAGGTGAGTTCAGGGAGCATTCTACCACCTGGCCCAAGGGATGGAGACCCAGAATTTTACCTTACAAGTGAGGGCCTGAAGTATATCTTATACGGGCCTGCCAAATTTCCATGGATCCTGATGGCAGTCCTGATTTTAGACCGTGATGACTGTAATTCCACTTTAACCATTTTGCACTACTGATGACTCTGTGTGAGAAAGGGGTGGAGCTTTATGGGGGAGGGATGGTGCTGCGAACCCATAAGTCTCAAGACCATTAAAGGTGACCTGTGCTCTGCGCTGAGAATTATGCAAGATAGCACTACTGACTTCCCTCTGATCAAGCTTCTTGCCTCACTGTACAAGCTGAGTTACTGGCTTCTTTAGAACAAACTTAATAATATGGTACCCCAGCGTTGGCTTAGAACGAGCATAACAAAATTGTGTCTTAGCTCTCTCCCATCAGGTATTCAAAAAATAACGGCCTAAATGAATTAAAAGAGATGTTTTACTTGCACATGACTGCCAACATGAAAAAAGGAGCATCACCTCATCAAGGCCTTCAATGTAACCGTTTGTGATGGTCATGTCTAGGAGAACTCATGGAGAAGCATGTGATTTGTTTGATCATCTCCTGGTCTAGCACATGATCATGCCTAGGGAATCAGAGACTTGCATATCTATCACCTGACCAAACTGATCACCTCCTTTCTCCATGAGTTCTCCTAGACCTGACCATCACTAGTCACTGCACCTCTATTCTAAAATAACAGCAGATGGGCATTAAGAGATGACTACTTAGAGATGGGCCATCTGCTATTCCTAATGCTTGCTGCAGTAACTGGGGTTACTGGTACCTGGCTGTACACTCCAGGCAATGAGAGGGTGTGGTGCAGCCTTCTGGTAGTCTGCTCCCAATGTTTAGACAGTAGTTACCAAGCTGTCCACCACAAGGTGCTACATCTTCCCATGTTTGCAGACATGAGATTAATAGCTTTGTTTTTGCTAATCTGGTGGACTTTATGGGGGTTTGATCTGGAATTCCATTGTCCAATCATTGTTCTCCACCCTTATTACTTGTAATTTAGGTCTGAGTAATCACTGTTTGCTTTAAGCTTTGTGAATTGGTAGTCCAAGTTGGAAAACACATTGTTTTCATATATAAGTAGTTTTTCCCTTTCAGAATAATGTTGCAGTGGGCAATAAAGACACTCCTTCCTGATGGCACCTTCATAAATGTGGTCTTCTGTGAGGATCATGGTCCTCAAGGACTCGTGCAGCCCTATTGTAAATTAATTTGGAAGCATCTAGACTCCTCCCTCTCAGACATTGCTCGGGCCACAAAATGGGTGCCATGGCCTTGCCTCATTGTGTAGGTGAAGGGTACACGTGAAGTGCTACAACTTGTTATGGCCTTGTTTAGTGCTCTTTTCTAGATATGTTTTTATTTCTAAAGAGAATCCTTGATTTTTATATGTGTTCTTGACACTTGCACATAAACCATGGGCCTGTCACAAGCTTCAGTCATACTGTAGATGTATTTTAATATTTCGGGAAGTGTTCCCTAGCACCTAGCTGTAAGGTAAAGAATACATTTCGTACAGAGCATTGAAGAATGTTTAGCTGCGAAAGAAATAAATGAGGCCCTCGGAGGCGCTTATTTGAAATATTTTTACATGGTCTTATAAAAAAAAAGAATATATATATATATAAATATAATTTATGTGGGCTCATCCATGCTGTACACCTAAATATCCCTCAAAGTGCATGTTTTATACAGAAAGCAGTATGACAAAATGTTAACCATATTGACAATAAAATATAACATGTAGCCCTCAGTGCCTTGTGTTTTTCTCTCGATGCCTGGATTTGCTAGAGTACCGCCTGATTGAACATGTGGGGAATGAGAGAGAGTGTGATGAAAGTATGTGTTTGACCAACACTTGACAAAGATGCTTTTCTGTACTAATATGTTGCTTTTGAGGAATACGTGAAGGAAAATATGGAATGCATGGGCAGGGCTGTGGAGTCTGAGTCAAAGCAATTTTTGGGGACCTGGATGTCGCGGTCTCTTAAACTGAGGAGTCGGATGAATTTTTGTAACCACTCCATAGCCTTGCAAGGGCTGAGGGAGGAGTCAGAGCAATTTTGGGTACCTGGAGTCAGTGGTTTCATAAATTAGTCGGAGTTGGAAGATTTTTGTACCTTTTGGGTACCTGGAGTCTGGGTCGGTGGTTTCATAAACTGAGGAGTTGGAAGATTTTTGTACCAACACAACAGCGCTGTTTAGGAAGCTTTTCTACATGCTCCACCTAGCTGCACAGACAATGCCGTGGTAACACTTGGTGGTCCTACCGGCAGTGCACCCCAAATCCTGCCCACGCTACCTTATAATCTCCCAGGTTACACAACGCAGTAGGAAGTGATTTCCACAGCACCTCGTTAACCATTCCTCATTTAGACATGTTCTGCTAAATCTTTGTATTAACATGTTCCATCATTTGGCGTCCAAAGAAAAAAAAATCCACATTGCTTACATAAGGTGAGATTCAAATTCTCTAAACAGAAACTCGATGCTGGGAAAACTGTGAGGAAAAAAAGAGGACGAGGCACAGGAGGCTCACTTTTTCTCTTAAGTTTTCTCCTAGGAGATACTTTTTCACCTTCTCTGTATATTCAGCACTCTGAAACTGAGCATTTTATTGACAAGGCCTGAAAATATCACCTGCATGAAAAAGTGAATTGAATAAGGGCAATTGAACACTTTTGCGAAGCCTGCACCTATTCATTGAGGAGACCTTGGGCAAGTCTGCACAGAAGTGTGGTCCACTTACTGCAACGGATCTGTGGCAATGACTCTTACAGTATTCATAAAATAGGAGCCGTTCACTGTCAGTTTACCAGTGAGCGGAAAACAGATAAAAAATGTCCGTCCTCCATTCAAGTGGGAAGATAGTCTAATATGTGAACACAGCCATAGAAAACTCAGGACTGGACATCTTTTACGTGTGGACCCAGGCTGTGCTTCCACTTGTTCTGAGAATGGACATTTTTTGTCCGTATTCCACTCATTGCTAAACTGACAGTGAATGGCTCCTCTTTTATATACGGGAGCCATTCACACTTGTCCGCTGCGGTAGGCAAAAGGATGGAAAATCCCAGGCAGGGGGGATGGGTTCCGGCATATAGCCTATAGTGCTAACGCTTCTGCCCCGAGCTCCAGCCAGACCACAGCGGAAAAAACACTGTCCGCTCCCGCTGGTCACAGGTGATATGGCGAAAGTTTGAACCGAGCCTTGGGGATGAAAGATAACAATACAATAACATTTCTATAGCGCTTTTCTCCCATAGGACTCAAAGCACTTAGGCTCTCTCAGATTCAGTAATTAGTAGGATGAAGTATTCACACAACAAAAGTTATATTTCTGCAAATGCCAAACAGAACTGGTGGATTTTCAGTCTGGATTTAAACATGTCCAGGGATGGAGCTATCCTGATCTGTTGAGGTAAGGAGTTCCACACTGTAGGGGCAGCATGACAGAAGGCTTTGGGACCAAAAGTTTCCACGTGGACTCTGGGTATGACTAGATTATTAGGACCTGTGGATCTGAGAATGCGGGGATTGCTACGCAGCTGCAACATTTTTTTCATGTTTCAAGGGCCCAGATTATTCAGTGATTTAAATGTCAGTAGGCCGATCTTGAATAGGACCCTCCATTCTATAGGTAGCCAGTGGAGGGAGTGCAGGACTGGCATTATGTGGCAGTGACGGGGTTGGTTGGTTAGCAGTCTGGCAGCAGTATTCTGTATCAGCTGTAGGCGGTAACAGAGGAGAAAGGCCAGACTGGACTGAGCAGAGAGAAATGTCATGGCTACAGGATCAGCTGAAGACTAGAAAAAAAAAATAGCTTGGTCTGATGGATTGATTCCTCCTGAGGAACAGAGATGCTAAAGTCATTGTTTAGTGCTCTATGGACCAGCATACCTTGAGTCAACCGTCAAGGCTGGTGGAAATCTGGGATGCAGTAGAACCCAATGATTTGTAGCAAAAAATGTGAAGCCGATAAATCTGCAGAAATTACGCAATCCTGTCAACATGAGTCAGAATCTCAGGAACCTTTCCAACATCCTGCAGAATCCATGACTTAAATGAATGAGGCTGTTTGCTGGACAAAGGGGGAGCCCACATAGAATGAATATAGTATTAATAAAGTGCGTAATGTGTATATGCTACTGTTAATTAGATGGATCTGTGAATATTTAATGCTAACCATTTGGAAAACGAACATTCTACTTATTGGAACGTAGCAAACTGTCGCGACATTGGAAAAAGTAAAGGTGTCTATACACTGGCAGATGGCCAACAACCAGGAATTAGATACCTCTCTGAAAGAAATCTGATCAGAGAGGGATCTATCTGCAATAAGATTTTTAATAGATTTCACTTTAGGATGGGATTCAAAGCACAGTTTCATGCATTGCACATAAACAAAAGTTTTAATAATTAATTATTTAGGTATTTGTGTGTTAAGCTGTCTACTAGCAGGCCTCTCTGTATTCCCCCGCAGATTGGCTAGCAGCTGATTCATCACAAAATTAACAACTGATATATTCCACAGACAGCAGCTCACTGCACACCAAGAAACTGCACACCAGGACCTTTGGCCGATGGGCAACTTTACTAAACCTCTTCGGTTGGTGCCGTGGACAGTGTTTCCCACTGGGTCTCCACACCGTCTGAGTACTGCTGTCCATGAAATAGATCAGTGTTTCGCCGTTGATCGCCTGTCCCACTCAGCAGGCATTTTCCAGCATGTCTGTTAAATATGTACAAGGGGTAATTACTGCTGCATTACATATCTGGGGTGATTTCTGCATTTTTATCCTATGTAGCTGGCACATTACATGGGGTGTATAATTAAAAGTGGAAGGGGAAACTCAAAACAGTAGAGCAGGCTAAAATATTGGCCAAAATTAACATTCATAGCATCAATTATGCTATATGAGTAGATATATAATGCAATTATTGGTAAAACTTCTGAATCTTTTATTGAAAAATTAATATCATTTTTATGCAGGGGTTCCCGGAGATCAGAACATTTTTTTAGGGGTTTCTCTACTCTACAAAGGGCTGAGAAAGGCAGCTTTACATTCTCAGCCATGAAGTCCCAGAATTGAGGTTTGTTTTGTCTAGCTTGTGTATCAGGTGTTAGTGTTTAAAAGCATGGCCTGGCAACTTTGTCTGCAGAGCTTGTGCCAATACATTTCTTTACGCAGCACAGGTGGACCATGTTGTGAGTCACAAGGTGTGACGAAACCAGTTGGGAGGAGCCTAGTGCGGAAGAAGACAGCAGGGACTTGGAGCGGTGGCACGTGAGGAAGAGGTCTAGCATACATCTTCCCCCTGTAAATGCTCCATAAGCTTGAATATACTGCTGTACATGTGAGTTTTTTAAATTTTATATTATAGTATTTTAATAAAATGTTTCGTTGTTTGTTTTTTTAAATATATTGCGCAATGAAAGCATATTTGCTTATTATTGAGGTACTGCAAACTATTGAGCCTGCATATGCTTTGGCAAATTGACCTGAAGATGAATAATCATATTTGCATATTTGCTGATAAAGAGGACTGGAGGAGGCGAGTTGAGCCCATGTAATGCCCCACAGGCGTGGTTAGACTACTGTAACCCGTAGTCTACACCAATTGGTGAGTTCCATTCCTCTGGGGTGAGAGCACTTGACTGGTGGAGGATTGAAAGTCACATATAGATGTTGAAGCCCTGCCTGGAAAATATTACATATTGAAGACCACCGTGGTACAAAACTGATTCAGAAGTTAAATGTGTAGAGTAGTCCTCTGTACGTGAGGTGTTTATTCATCTGTAAGGATCAGTTATTATGGAAAGCCACGGCTAAATGCCACAATGTCGCTTTATGATGCGCAAAGCTTCCTTCAGTACAGTCTCCCTTGTAGCACTGGCATCAACAACCACACAGGCTGGATTCTGCATTCTTCTGTATGCTTCTTCAACCCTACAAACAGAACGTTAAAAAAATGAATGACAATATAAGACCGTGTGTAAGAATACATGCATAATGGCCTTTGGGTCTCAAAGGATGGATAGAAGTCTTGCTAAAGTATGCCTACCTGAAGTCATTTCTACAAAACTACAGAGGTTTGCATTGCCATGCCCTTTACACTAGGTTAGGGCTTTCCAACTCCAGTCTTCAGGGGCCATATCTATGCCAGGGTTTAGGATGGACTGATACATGGAGAGATGAGTTCTACTTTATGGACCACACCTTTCCTGATTCAGTCCCATCAATGAATTTGATCTGTGCTATAAATGTGTGAGGACCTCTGCTTCTGAGACCTGGAGCTGGACAACCCTGCACTAGATGGTGCCCTAGACCTTTTGCATAGGTGGCCTTTAGATAGGCAAGCTGGATAGTGTAATGGTTAAGGGCTCTGCCTCTGACACAGGAGACCTGAGTTAGAATCTCGGCTCTTCCTGTTCAGTAAGCCAGCACCTATTCAGTGAGGAGACTTTGGGCAAGATTCATTAACACTGCTAATGACCTATAGAGCATGCCCTAGTGGCTTCAGTTCTGGTGCTTTGAGTCCGCCAGGAGAAAAGCACGCTGTAAATGTTTTGTCTTGTCCAATCACCCTGCCCATTATCTCACAGACACGGCCAGATAGGATGCAGTATTTGCAGAGTGGATGAGGATTTAAGGATTATAACCTCATGCTGAAAGCAGAGGCCACAGTAGGGTTGGTATTCCCAGGTGTGGTAACTCAGTTATCATATGCACAGCTCTCTCATCACAAGTAACATAACTAAGGGCAGCGTCCTACACAAATAATATCATTCGAGGTAGTACACAAGGCAATCTGTGGCCAAGGAGACCAGGATATGCCGTGTCCTACAGTGGATGAATGCTGCCGGCCTAGTAAGTGGGGCTAACATTGTGGCATTGCCAAGATATGCACGTTTTTTGGGCACCTCATCCAGGCCAGGCTGGGATCAATAAGAGTGGGTCCATAGTAAAGCAAGAAGTATATTAAAACTTAACAGATCCCTAAGCAGAGCAAACAATGATAATACAGTGCTGCAGTAGTCAGACAGGTATGTGGCACCTAGATACTAGGATTAAGCAGCTTTGTTTTTGTCTTTCAAAAGTTTAAGGTACACTTTTTAAGTTTTCCAAACTGCAGTTAGAGGAATGTTAGCCTCCATACGTACTTCTGTCTGAACATAGCGTTCGCCTCAAGTTCCTTTTCTTCCTGGGTTTCCTGCAGACCCCTCCCCCGTATACGACGGATTCGCTCTGAGTCACAGACAGTCAGCAAGATGACAAGGTCAGGTTTCAGGAGGTCTTCTGGCCAATGGTACACGTGATGGTGATGGGGTGGTAGACAGTGGATGCCCCCTCCGATCTCTGTGGCTATAGCATAGGCGGATGTGCTGTGCCAATACCTAGACAAATACATACAAGCATAATCAATAAAATAAGTGACACCATCAAACAAGGTTTCTCCATTATGGGCATACTACTGTGGTTGAATTTCAGGGGAGTTTCACACTAAACAAACTGTAGGTCATAACAATGGGCTAAATGCCCTAGTGGTGCCTCAGTAAGCCTTTATGGACAAGCCTCAGGACCCAGACCCTTGGACGACACAGCTGGGCCAACACTGTACAGATGGGAAGTCAGCTGTGTAGTTGACGACACGTTCTGCATCTATGCGAAAGGGGCAGACGGCCTACGGAGCGACACATGCATGACATCGAGCAGTGTGCACAAAAGAATCGGCCACCGCTCGGCCTGGTGGATCGCTTGCAGGTTGGGGGCTACTGCGCACACACACACACACACACACCAGATTGTTGACTGAGAGGGTTGTTATGGGCTGCCTCAGTTGACTTTAATCAAGCGTGTGTATGGATCTTTAGATTGGGTTACCCTCCCAGACATACTGCATTGTTAGTAAAGGTGACTCGGGGAACATGTCATGTTTCGTACAATTTTTATATTTCGTGCAGCTATACCAGAGCCATTCCTATTGTAGTCAGTCATGTGACCCAGCAGTCCCTCTAGAAAGCATGCAACTGGCAGCAGAGTGGGTGTGTTTTTGCCTAGTGAACAACTAGCTCAATTTTCAAGCAAGCTCTTTCTTATGGTGCTGAGATCTTACTCTTTGTGGCCTGCATAGCAGCTCAGTAGATTCTAAGTAGGACTACATGTGCTTATGTTTGTCATCACATGTCAGGCCAGGCACCTCCTAAACCCTGCTCTACTCCGCCCATATGGAGAAATACATTTCACACATTAGGTTTGGATTATGTTTGACCAACCTGTCCACGATCACTGGAGACACTTGTGATGCTCTTGCAATTTCCTGAGCTCCGATGTAGTTACCTAAGGCATAATAAGCTCTTTTTATGAGGGAGGATTCCCCATCGAATGTCTTCCTCCACTGACTAATGGAGTCTGGCGGGGATCTCAGTAGTGCTGATTTCAGGTGATGCTTCAAACATTCTGTCAGTGTTGATTTTCCTTTGAGAAAAAGAAATTGCAAGGATCATGTAACATGTTTTTAGTCCATAATGCCTGGTACACACCATTCATTTATTTACTTATTCTATTTATAAACAGCCAACATATTACGCAGTGCTGGACATTAGTTAAAGGAGTTATGGAGGCTTTTTCAAAGAAAATAAGTGATACTATGTAAATGGGTTTTTTTATACAATAACATTTGTAAAGTGCTTTTCCTACATGGGACTCAAAGATCAAGATCAATACAGAGTTACAGGATGGACTGGATGTCAGGTGTTCATGAATGCAAGACTAAACAGGTGGCTTTTCAGTTTGGACTTCCATGCTTCCAGGGATAGAGATGTCCTGATTGGGTGTGTCAGGGAGTTCCAAGGTGTAGGGGCAGTATGACAGAAGGCTCTGTCTTCAAAGGTTTTAGGGTGTAAATATTAACCAATCTGCACCTGCCTAATGCCGTAGAGTGGCTCCGTTGTTCCTCCACGACGCCATATGGCGTCATCTCATGAGGAGTGAGATTAGACGGGAGCTTGCATGAGCGCGAGCTCCTGTCACTATAAACAAACAACCACAGCAATCAGCCTTCCAGTGGCTGATTAGTGCTGGCAGGATGTGTTTTTTGTTTATTAGATGAATAAATATTTATATAGCTCTGACATCTTGCACTGCGCTGTACAGAGTATATTGTCTTCTCACTAACTGTCCCTCTGATGGGCTCACAATCCAGTCCCTGCCATAGATATATATGTTTACCTGTGTAGGGCCAATTTAGGGGGGAGAGAGGGGGGAGATGTCAAAATGTAGGGCTTTTTTAATAAATAAAAAAAGCAATTGCAACAACAATCAGATACCACCAAAGAAATCTCTTATTTGTGAGAAAAGGAGGTAAAATCCATTTGGGAGCTAAGTTGTATGACTGAGCAATAAACCCTTAAAGTTGTGAAGTGCAGAACTGTAAAAAATAGCCTGGTCACTAGGGGGGTATAAACCTCTGGGCCTCAAGAGGTTGAACAACTTTTTTATTTCCATGAAAAAAAAGCAAAAAAATAAGAATTGTGATCATTGTCCCTTACCTGTGGCATCAAGTCCCTCTATCACTATGACAGGATGAGGTCCTTTTTCTGGCATGTTACTCAGATCCGTGAATTCTAAGAGCTTCTTGGCCTCTGGTATAAGTGTGGAGATCTAAAAATAATAATCAAAATAATAACCACTGTTGCTGTGCCTAAAAGAATTGTTTAAAGAAGTGTCCCAATGTGAAGGACAACAGCCTCCTACCCACCTCTGGAGCTGTGGAGAGGGTGGGTGTATTAATATGGTGGAGCTTATGAGGCTATCTGGTTACCTTTTTAATGAGGCACAAATCATATAGCCAACCCCACCCAGAAAAATAAAAGGGTTACAACAATACCTATTTTTTAAAAAAAAAAGTAATTAAAAAAAAGTGTTCATTAAACAAACACACATTGTTGGTGCATATAGTAGAACAAAACATATTTGCCAGAATGTAAAAATAGTTAAAGTGAGAGGCATACGACAGCTGCCGTATTTTATTTCCTTTTAAACAATACCAGTTGCATGGCAGCCCTGCTGATCTATTTGGCTGCAGTAGTGCCAGAATCACATCAGAAACAAGAATGCAGCTAATCTTGTCAGATCTGACAATAATGTCAGAAGCATCTGATATGCTGCATGCCTGTTCAGGGTCTATGGTTAAAAATATTATAGGCCGAGGATCAGCAGGACTACCAGGCAACTGGTATTTCTTAAAAGGAAATAAATATGTCAGCCTCCATATCCCTATATCGAATCCGGCGTGCGAGCGGGGACGCGGAAGAGGCGATCCGGCGGCTAATCGAGCCGCGGATCGGAGCCTCATCTACGCGTGTAGATGAGGCTTTAGTGAAACATTATAATTTTGGTGGGTTTTTTGTTTTTTTTCTTTCTTTTTTTAAGAGCTAGTTTGAAGGTATGTGTAACCCCTAGGTCAGCATACACTATAAGCTTTAAGGTGTCCATAAACAATACAATTTTGTCCAGGAGATTCGATCAATGTGATCAAATCTGCCCCAACTTGGCCACCTGATTATAATTTCTATTGATTTCTGTCCGAAACCGCTCAACATTTTAAATCAGATAGAACATTTTTTTCCATGGTCGACAATGGGGCGGGGCGCAGCGGTATGTATTGCCAGCTGCCAGGGTAAAATAGCGCCTATGGCAAACACTGAAATTGTGCTTTTGTTGTCCCTAGATAGCAGAATTAAGCTGCTGGGTTACCCAAGTATCAGAGTTTAATATGCCCACAGATACATGCATTGAGAATAGAGATGTCGTGAACCTCCGATTTTCGGTTCGCGAACCTTCGCGGAAGGTTCGGTTCGCGGAAAAGTTCGCGAACCGCAATAGACTTCAATGGGGAAGCGAACTTTGAAAAATAGAAAAAATTATGCTGGCCACAAAAGTGATGGAAAAGATGTTTCAAGGGGTCTAACACCTGAAGGGGGGCATGGCGGAGTGGGATACATGCCCAAAGTCCCTAAGAAAAACCTGGATTTGACGCAAAGCAGCGTTTTAAGGGCAGAAATCACATTGGCCTCAATTCACTAAGTTTTATCAAACACTTTATCAAACGTTTGATAATTTACCTCATGGGTAAAATCTAATTTTGAATTCACTAAGGTGTTATAGATTTATTGAATATTTTATTAATAAAACGTTCAATAAATCTATAACACCTTAGTGAATTCAAAATTAGATTTTACCCATGAGGTAAATTATCAAACGTTTGATAAAGTGTTTGATAAAGCTTAGTAAATTGAGGCCTTTGAATGCTAAATTGCAGGCCTAACGTGCTTTCAAACATCTTGCATGTGTATACATCAATCAGGGAGTGTAATTAGAGTACTGCTTCACACTGACACACCAAACTCACTGTGTAACACACCGCAAACAGCTGTTTGCGTAGTGACGGCCGTGCTGGACTGGTGCGCACCGTGGCCAGAGTGTAGGCCGTGGCAGTTTTTCAAGCCCATATGGTCGCCGGGCTGTGGTAGCTCAATGATAGAACAACAGTGACTGTCCAGCTGATCAAATTTGGTCTGACCACAATGAAGCAATTACCTTATTATCTTTGGTGTGCCACCCCCACCCGAGACACTCAAATAGCCGGCGTTCATTGTGATACGCAAGCCCCTTCACCGCGGCAAGGTAATGATCACGAAGGGGGATGGGCACATGTACATGCCTTTTGTTTTTTTGTTGCAGCCAGAAAAATTAGGCAGGCATATACACGCACCAGAAAAATTAGTGTAGCGGCCGCTGCTAGCAGCGGCCTTAAAAATTCAGGAATCCGCCTAGAGTCCAGGCGTTGGTGGAGGGTGGATCCGGAAGGACTATGGCGAGGAGTTGGACGAAAGAATGTCCGCATGTCCGACATCACCCTGAGATCGCTGGAGCATCCTGTCCTTGCCTGCGTGGACTTGGGAGGAGGAGGGTTACTGCCAGTGGTACCTTGATTGCGTTGTGCAGCCACATCACCCTTAAACGCATTGTAAAGCATCAACAACAGCTTGTTCTGCAAGTGCTGCATCCTTTCCGCCTTGTGTTGACTTGGTAACAGTTCCGCCACTTTTCCTGTACCGAGGGTCTAGTAGCGTGGCCACCCAGTACAGGTCATTCGTCTTGAGTTTTTTGATACGGGGGTCCCTCAACAGGCTGGACAACATGAGAGGCGATCTGCACAAAGCTGGATGCAGATGTACTCTCCATCTCCTCTTGCTCTTCCTCAGTGACTGGATGCAACTCCTCTTCCTCCCCCCAGCCACGAACAATACCACGGGAACGTGGAGCAGCAGAAGCCCCCTGTGACGGCTGCCGCGGTTGTTCTTCCGCCGCCTCTTCTTCCTCCTCCACAGAAACCCCTTCCTCATCATCACCATCATCAGAGTCTGACTCCTCTCCTTTCCCACACGACTCCTCTTCTTCCTCCTCCTCCTCCCCCCTCTGTGCTGCCGCAGGTGTTGTGGGAACATCGGGTTCGGGTGTAAATGGCTCCCATGACTCCTGCTGCCGTAACTCTTCTCTAATTCCCTATAAACTAAATAAACCACTCCCACAGGCTTTCAGAGAGCCTTGGCAGTAGCAAGGGCTCATGGGAGCACAGTCTGGGCAGGGGGAGGTGTTACTAGCCAGAGATTTCAGAGGCAGAGGGGAGGAGGAGGGGGGATTAGGTTTTTTTCACAGTCTGAGTGCTGATGGTGCAGATAAGCCTGCCTTTGTGTAATTTTTACAAACAACATGGCTGATGTCATTGTATCACAGGAAGAAATATTCATTTTCTATTAAATCTGTTTGCAGCTAGATTTGCTGTGTAAACTACACTTTAGATAAGATATATAGACAAGTTACTTGTTATAGTTCGTTTTTTATCTCGGATCCGCTTTAAGTTAAAAAAACAAAACCAGTTTAACTTACCTGGGGCTTCTTGCAGCACTCTGGAGTCATCCTGTGCCCATGCCGTCCTCTGGCCAGCAGTAGAGTTGGGCCGAACCTCCGATTTCGGTTCGCGAAAAAGTTCGCGAACCGCAATAGACTTCAATGGGGAGGCGAACTTTGAAAGTTTTAAAAAATTCTATCAGCTGGAAAAATGATAGAAAACATGTTTCAAAAGGTCTAATACCTGGAGCCACACCTAATTGAGTGAAATACACATCACTGCTGCTGGAGGACCCGCCCACCCTCCCTCCTCCAAGCAAGCTTATCTCCTCCCTGGGCTTCAATTACCACCTTTATGCAGATGACACTCAGATTTACCTCCATACCCCCGATCTCTCAGCCACCACCATAAACAAGGTCTCCTCGTGTCTCTCAGCAATTTCCTCCTGGATGTCAGCTAGGTTCCTAAAGCTTAACCTAGACAAAACTGAGCTCCTGATCCTTCCACCCCATGCTGCTGCACCCATCCCAGGTTTCCACCTCACAATCGACAACACAACCATTCTCCCTACCTCCCAGGCCCGCTGCCTGGGTGTCACCTTGGACTCTGACCTCTCCTTCATCCCACACATCCAAAACATCACAAGAGCCTGCAATTTCCACCTCCGTAATATCTCCAAGATCCGCCCATTCTTAACCCCGGACACGACCAAACTGCTCATCCATGCCCTCATCATCTCCCGCCTTGATTACTGTAACTCACTCCTTTCTGGCCTCCCCCTGAAACGCACTGCCCCCCTTCAATCAGTGATGAACGCGGCTGCAAGACTCATCCATTCTTCGCACCGCTCTGCATCCACATCTCCCCTTTGTGAATCCCTACACTGGCTCCCTATCCGTCTCAGGATAAGTTTCAAGATTCTATGCCTGGCGTATAAATCTGTGCACAAAACATGCCCTACCTACATCTCGCAGCTTGTTCACAAGTATACACCAGGTCGCCCCCTCCGTTCCTCCAACGACCTTCGCCTCACCACCCCGCGCATTTCACACTCCCATGCCCGCCTCCAGGATTTCTCAAGAGCTGCCCCCACCCTCTGGAATGCCCTTCCACCACCCATCAGACTTGCTCCCTCTTTCAACACATTCAAGCAAGCCCTCAAAACCCACCTCTTTATGATGGCCTACCCACCTCCTACCACACAGTAACTCTCTAAGGAATATTTAACAGCCCCCCCTAGTGTTTCCACCCCTCCCTTTAGATTGTAAGCCTCTGGCAGGGTCCTCCACTCCCTAGTGTAATCTACAGGATCATGTGCTCCTGTCCTATGACAGCCTGTACTTGTATTACTGGGCCTACCTAACCAGCCCATATTGCATGATCATGTATTTTGTACAATTTGTATGTATAACTTTGTTCTATGTGTATAACCCTATGTATGTTATCCTTGTATCATTGTATATATTTATTGTCCAGCGCTGCGTAATATGTTGGCGCTTTATAAATACAATAAATAATAATAATAATACAATGTGCAGCTCCCTGTCACACACACAGGTAGTCACTGAATGTGCTGGGCTGCTGGCAGTGGCACGCACACTATCAATTAGCAAGGCTGTGCATGCAACAAAAGTGTCAGTTTGACACACAGAAAAAAAAATATGTACAGGATGAGCTCTGAAAAGAGCTGTTGATGGGTGCTTTAAAAGCAATAATAATCAGTCAGGAGCAAGCAAAGCAGCCTAGAACCTAACTAATCTGTCCCTAGGAGAAAAAGTCTGCAGCAGCTGTCCCTTTCCTCTCTCTAGCAGGCACACAAGTGAGTGTAATGGCCGCTGGACCCTGCCTTATATAAGGGGGGGTGGGGCTCCAGGGCTTAGTGTAGCCTGAATGGCTACAATGTGCCTGCTGACTGTGATGTAGAGGGTCAAAGTTGACCCTCATAGTGCATTATGGGGCGATTCGAACTTCCGCAAAAGTTCGCCTGGTGCAGGCGAACGCGAACCCCCTAAGTTCGCCTGGAACCGGTCGCCGCCGAACCGTTCGCTACATCTCTAATTGAGAAGCCATGGTCCACTAGTTTTAAGAATTAAGTAGCCATGTGCCTCACAATTACATAAATGAATAGTAAGTAGTAGTCACATGCCTCCAGATAATTAATCAAATAGTCACATGTCCCCCAATAAAAATATGAAGTAGTCACAAGCATCCAAATAAAATAGTCACACACCTCCAGATAAAATAATCAAGTAGCCAGTGTCAGGAAACGGCCACGCGGCACGCCTGCAGATACGGTTCCCGACTGCGGGTTTGACCAGATCGAGAGGGAAGCAGCCTTTATTCAAGCTACAACAAGGCTGTCACCCCTCAAAGCACTTCTCACTGCCACCACTAGCTGCTGCTAGACACTTCCACGATTCCCACTCTGCTGTCGAGTGATCTGCATGCAGTCCGCATTTTCGTATTTGGGTCAGCTTTGCGCTTAGGCCAAACACGGGAACGCCACACACACAATACAATCGTACAGTAACAAGGCACAATCAGGCACTAAACTTGTAACGTAAATTACGCTGCAGTCTCTTTCTAGGCTATGAGCGTTGGCTTAGTACAGCAGACGTCAAACTTCTTAAATAAATATTTAATATTCCAAAAAGTAAAACAGTGCAGACAAGAATATATACAAAAAGATTTACAAAACAAAAGTTACAAAGATACACACGACAGTTTGCTTAAAATAAAATGGGAATAAACGTTACCAGCATATAGATCTGAGCGTTGTTGTGAGGAGAACGCGGTTCTGGTCAGACCAGGTTAGTCCTAGCGTTTTGCTATCTCCAAAGAACGAAGAGTTGTGACTATCCTAGCTGATGTTTTATAGTAAAATTTGTGGCCCGGGCCACTCAAATGTCCAGATCCAGGAATAATCCAATTTCCTCAGGTGTGACAGCACAGCCTTGCTGGCTATGACATGCCACTTCAAAGCTTTTCCTGTTTATACACATAGACCTTAAAACAGTTCACACACTTCCAGCAGGCTGTCATGTGTAAACTCATTTAGCCTGGATTGTATATTGGCTTGTTTACATATACACAAAGTTCAAAGCAATGCAAGATCCAGGACAGAATAGAGGGCCGTTACCTAATTACCTGTATCCAGAGGAACTGAATGCAAATGTAGTTTGATTGACATACAGACAATCACATTAGCAGCTTCTTTGAGCCAGGTGACAATAGTACACATCTGAGACAGTATTTCACAGCAGATCAAAGGTGAGGACATGACTGGCCTAATGAGCCATTTCCTTGCCCGAAGCTAGCAAGTCAATTTAGCAGTTCCTGCTCTACTGTTCACAAGGGTTCACCTTCAGATGCAAATGTACTAGTTCCAGGTGACACTACAATATTTCATAGCCCCACACATGTGAAGTAGACAAACAAGATGGAGGCTACCTTAGATACTAATTAAAAAAAAAAAAAAAAACGGTACCCATGTTCTGCATATTACCGTACATAGCATCATCACCACATATATCCTCACAGCCAGGTAGGTGCCTCACGATATAAAAATTAAATATCCAGGTGTGTTAAGATAAAATAAATAGCCAAGTGTGCCTTATATACATAAATGAAGTAGCCATGTTCCCCAGATTACAGAATTAATCTGATCTGAAGTCTGAGTGACGAGGAGGCACAGAGGCAGCCATGGTGGCGCTGCACAGGAGCAGACATGAAGATGCAGCACAAGCGCACGCACAGTACCCATAGTGCTGTGGCACCCATGGCACAAGCCATTCCTGCACCTCTTTAGTATGCCACTGCCGGCGGCATGTATGCCCCTTGTGCCGGTGACGGCCCCCCCTCCCTTGGGACCCCTGTGAAGTACTAGCACAGCAGAGCAAAGTCACACTCACCAGTCTTGCCTAATGTTTTATGCCCGCTTCCCCCACCCCCCTGTGCAGTTATACTTTACCTGTCATGCCACCCACTATTGTCCACCATACTTCCGCATTCTGGCCCCACGTGACTACCGGCAAATAGCAGTTGGGGCGCGTGTGTGACATTACACACACCATGTCCTATAACGCCGGTGTAATATCAGATGGTGAATCCCGGAAGCAGCCTTCCTCACTGAGTATCACGCATGCTCAGTGGGAAGTTAGATATAATTTTCCTGAAATATCTCCGCTTCTGCACCACGTACACTCCCGCAATTTTCAGGGTAGGGAGGGGACCCCCCGATCTAGCTCTGTGCCGAATTGCAGCACCCGAGACTGATTACAGCAAACCTATCTCGGGAACCAGCGGGGCTTGGGAGTTGCAATTCGGCACAGAGCTAGATCGGAAGTCCCCTCCCTACTCTGAAAATTTCGGGAGTGTTGGTGGTGCGGAAGCGGAGATATTTAGGACTTTTTACGTGGCTGCACAATTTAATGAGACGCAGGCTCCTACCGCGCATGCGGTGTGCACAATCTGTCACTACACCGGCAACCACGTGTGGGTGGAAATATGAGGACGGCGGCGGCAGCGCTGGCAATGACAGGTAACGTATAACCAACTAATATACAAAATAATATAATAATAGATGCAGTGACTCACCTCCTGAAGAACTGACAGGGTATCCTGTAGTGAGTCAAATACAGCAGAACCTCGGAGAATGTCCACAAATGGAGACACTTCTGGCCCATCCACTCTCACTACTTCTGACCTCTCCATCTGCTTGTCTTGTCCATCCAGCTGCCATTGAGTCCGCCATACTCGTCCCTCTTCTCCTCTATAGGTGCACACCTGGATGTGCTGCTCGTGCTCTCTGACCAGAGAATACAGGTTGTTCTGCACATGAGAACAAGACTGGGGGTCCAGGATGAGGAATCCCCTCTCTAGAGACTCTCTAAGCTTCCCTGGGATATACGAGATGAGCTTTAAAACCTGCATTCCTGGAAGCACCTCAGATAGTTGCTTCCCCAGCGACTTGTACAGTCTTGCTGCTTGAACCCGCGAGTTGAGCGTTACAGACATGGAATGGGCATCTCCCCTGGGTGTCAGGAATGGCCAGACATTGGCGGTCTCAGGGAGACATGCATTATCTTCTTTAGATGTGAAGTAAAATGGACTGCTTAGAGAACAGTGAGGACTACAGGATGGCTCCACTGCATACAGTCTACTGTGACCTCCAGAGCTGGCCATCATGGTGCAGCCCCTCAGCCCAGGTCTGAGGAGGAGAAGGAGCTGCAGGTGGTGTGTGCCACACTTCCAGCCTGGCATCAGTCTCACAACAGGGCTTGGCTGAAACAACAGCAAGCCTAGGAAGCCAGCTTGTCATTTTACTGCAGTCACTGGAGAAGCGAAACTGGAATGCTGAACAGAATAGAAACTCAGCCTGACAGAGCTGCTCACAGCATTAGTTTCTCTTTCCTGCTGAGGTCATGGACTGCATATCAGCACCACACACGTGATGGTAATAGAGGGACACTCCCAGTGCTGTACACACCTCTGAACCTCAACTGAGGAAATGGAAAGAGTAACAAGAGACAGTACTAATTATAATAACAATTCTCTTGGATTCTCAAGTGCTCTACACGCCACCCTGAAAATAACAACTAGGTAGGACGCCTTGACGAAGCAGGCAAGTTGGGCGCCCACTGGCACCAGAAATTTGTGCGCCACTGTAGGCACTTATTGAAATATCGGCATTGAGGGATCTTTTTTTGTTTGGAAAGACTATATTTTTTTATTATTCAATTTTAAGTGTCCAGCAGAGCCACAACAATAGATACAATACATACAAAACAATACAACAAAATATAATACAACTAGGCCCGGATTTACCTCACAGGAGCCTATAGGCACAGTTGCACTGGAACCTTAGACTTCACCCCCATGAACCTACAAACCCCCGCCAAACCGCACTACAAGTGTACTGGCTGTCACCTCACCCTTACTTCCCTTGCCCATCATAGGTAGCTACAGGTGCCCCTTCGTATTAGGTAGCCAGACGTACCCTCAGTATTAAGTAACTAGAGTTGCTCCCAAGTAGAAGGTAGCTAGAGGAACTTCAGTATTAGGTAGCTAGAGGTGCCACTGACTGAAGGGAGATCTCATCAGTGGAATTCCGTGAGCAGGATGAGTTACCTCTCATTTACCTTCTCATCAGGACTCTGCATAGGGAAGGAGGCACGGGGGAGGGGTAGTGAGTCGCCTTTCCATCATCAGGCGCCTGTAGGCATGTGCCTACAGTGCCTTATGGTAAATCCGGCCCTGAATACAACAATGTGGTCTATTAACAATTACCCACCAAAGCGTCAAGGTCCGCTGCCCCTAGGAGGTCTGGTCCGGTCAGCGCCCAAAAAAACTTCTTGCAGCCCCCTGGCGTCATCCAGTGCCCACGCTGTCCTACCAACCCGCGTAATGCTGGCCAAAACGTACCTCCTTGCTGAGTCCTCGTTGCCAGGATCGTTGGGGCTAATTGGACCATGCCTTGTAAGGGTTTTTTCGCCTTCCTCTGGATCAACAGGGATATGTGAGGGAGCAGGCTGGAGTTGTACTTTGTACTGGTTGAACTCGATGGACGTATGTCTTTTTTCAACCAAAATAACTATGTAACTATGTTCTGCGTATGCGCAGCATGCAAGAATAGCTACTGCGCCTGCACAGAGCACTCCTGGCAACCGGTGTGCAAACAAGGTGCGCGCGGCTCGGGGCTGCACACGTGCCAACTGGCACAGCTTTGATTGGGTCGCAGCTGCTGGCTAGAGATGGGCCGAACGGTTCCAGGCGAACTTTGGGGGTTCGTGTTCGCCTGCATCAGGCGAACTTTTGCGGAAGTTCGATTCGCCCCATAATGCTGTATTGAGTAAAAGTTTTAGCCTCCATTTCACTGTCAGCAGACATGTTATTGTCAAACACACTGCTTTCAGTGCTAGAGAACCCGTCCACCCTCCCTTCAAGCTAGGTCCTTTATACCATTTGACTCAGTTGTCTGCCTACACTAATTAGTTATGGGACAGCTGCTACACACTCTGCTAGGGAGGGAGGAGACCGGAGGGAGGAGGGTCTCTTCTGCCAGGGAATTATACTATTTTAAAAACCAGTATACATCATACCATAGCCGGGAATCGAACCCAGATCTCACTGTGTGGTGGGCACGTCACCCTAAGCACTGTACCACTACAGTAGTAAGTGAAGCTAGCCTAAAATGTACCATTTATGCTCAACGCAATAGAACCATTAGGTTGCTTAAAGGAGAACTGTAGTGAGAGGTATATGGAGGCTGCCATATTGATTTCCTTTTAAGCTATACCAGTTGCCTGGCAGCCCTGCTGATCTATTTGGCTGCAGTAATAATAATAATAATAATAATAATCCAAACATTTGTATAGCGCTTTTCTCCTGTCGGACTCAAAGCGCTCAAGAGCTGCAGCCACAGGGACGCGCTCAAGAGGCCACCCTGCAGTGTTAGGGAGTCTTGCCTTGAACTCCTTACTGAATAGGTACTTGACCTAGCCAGGATTCAAACCCTGGTCTCCCATGTCAAAGGCAGAGCCCTTAACCAGTACACTATCCAGCCACTGTAGTGTGAATCACACCAGAAACAAGCATGCAGCTAATCTTGTCAGATCTTACAAAAATGTCAAACACCAGATCTGCTGCATGCTTGTTCAGGGTCTAGGGCTAAAAGTATTGGAGGCAGAGGATCTGCAGGATAGCCAGGTAACTGGTATTGCTTAAAAGGAAATCAATATGGTAGCCTCCATATACCTTTCACTACAGTTCTCCTTTATGGATGTTTCCTGTAAACAATACCAGTTGCCTGGCAGTCCAGCTGATCTTTGTGACTGCAATAGTGGCTGAATCACACCCTGAAACAAGCATGCAGCTAATCCAGTCTGACTTCAGTCAGAGCACCTGATCTGCATGCTTGTTCAGGGGCTGTGGCTAAAAGTATTAGAGACACAGGATCAGCAGGCGATTCAGGCAACTGGTATTATTTTAAAAGGAAAAATCCATATCCTTTTCCGTTTAGGTTCCCTTTAAGGATTTGTAGCATAAAAGCCAACTCACATTGGCTGGGATTTGAACCTGGGTCTCACTGTATGGTGGACAAGCACTCTAACCACTATACCAACTGAAGCTGGCCTGAAATTGCTAACCTAAAATTTACTATTTATGCTCAATACAAGAGAAAAAGTAGACAAGACAAATAACATTTATATCACACTTTTCTCCTGGCGGACTCAAAGGACCAGAGCTGCAGCCACTAGGGCATGCTCTATAGGCAGTAGCAGTGTTAGGAAGACTTGCCTAAGGTCTCCTACTGAATAGGTGCTGGCTTACTGAACAGACAGAGCTGAGATTTGAACTCTGGTCTCCTTTGTCAGAGGCAGCACCCTTATCCATTACACCATGCAGCCACTGCTTACAGATATTTAGCCAGACATGGCCTTCTCTTTTGTGGTATTTGTCTTGTCTACTTTTTCTCTTGTATTGAGCATAAATACAGGAAAATTGAATACTTACCTTCCGGTAATTTTCCTTTTCTGGAATAGAAGATGGCGGCATACTGATGGGTTAGGCCCGCCCCTGACCCCATTGGACAGATCATTTTATAAATTAAAAGAGCCCCCCCCCCCCCCCCCCCCGCCATTCTCATGAAAATCAGTCCTCGAATGGACGAGAGGGTGGGTTCGTATGCCGCCATCTTCTATTCCAGGAAAGGAAAATTACCGGAAGGTAAGTATTCAATTTTCCTGTTTCCTGGAAAGAAATGGCGGCATACTGATGGGATCTACAAAATCAGACAGAGAGGGAGGGTAAATGCAAATACAAACAAGATTTATTTCTTTACAACAGATAAGACTGATTCACCAAACTTTAAAGTGGTAAGAGCTGCAGGGTTAACATGGTAGTGTTTGAGAAAAGTATGCGATGATGACCAACTGGCTGCTTTACAAATAGTGTCCATTGAAACTTTTGTAAAAGATGCCCAAGAGGCTGCCATGCCCCTAGTGGAATGTGCGTGAATCTCGGAAGATACTTGCAAGCCCCTTGTTTTGTAACACAACTGTATTTGCCTAACTAGCCAGTTAGCTATTGTCCTGGAAGTAACTGCACTACCCTTGTTTGGACCCTGAATGTTTATAAACAAGCGATCTGATGATCTGAAGGTGCTTGTACTGTTCATATAGGCTTTTATGCTTCTACCCACATCCAGTGGATGACACTCTTCGTCTGAGATGAACGTAGGTAAGGTTAACTCCTGATTTATGTGGAAAGCCGATGCCACCTTAGGTATATGCTGAAGTACAGGCCTGAGAACAACTCTTATCAGGATAAAACTGAAGAAAATTCTCTGAGCAGCCTAGGGCTTGTAAGTCTGATACTCTTTTTGCAGAGGCAATTGCCACTAGAAACACAGTTTTTAGTGTTGTATTCCACAGAGATGCTGACTCTACTGGGTGGAACGGTGGATTGGACAAAACTTCTAGGACCACACATAGATCCCACTGTGGGAAAAATGGTTTCCTAGGGGGTCTCAGTTTCTGTACTGCTTGTATAAACTGGATGATTAATGGATTCAAAGCCCATTTATGACTCGTCAAGGCCGAAAGTGCTGAGAATTGCACCTTTATGGCGGAAAGGCTTAACTGCAGATCAACTCCTGTTTGAAGGAAAGCCAGAATGTCCTGTACTTTGGGAGCAAGAAAGTCAAATTTCTTTGCAGACGCAAAGTTTGCAAATTTTCCCCAGATTCTATGATATGTAGAGTTTGTGGAAATCTTCCTGGCTTTTAATAAGGTAGACGTGACTTCTTCAGAGCAACCCAAAGCTAGAAACTTTTGCCTCTCAACCTCCAGGCCGTCAAATTGAGATTGTTGACGTTGGGGTATAACAGTTGTCCTTGACAAAGAAGGTTTGGGACCTGGGGCAGTCTGAATGGATCCTCCAGACTCAACTCTGATAGGAGAGTGAACCAGGGTCTCCGAGGCCAGAACGGCGCAATAAGAATGATCGAGCATGGCTCTAGTATCAGTCTTTGTAGTAGTCTCAAGATTAGTGGGAAAGGTGGGAACGCATAACCCAGCTTGAAATTCCACTGTGCTGTTAGGCAGTCTGTCGCTTCTGCTGTCGGCTGGTAATAGCGGGATAAGTATCTTGGCAACTTTGAGTTCCCTGTTGAAGCACACAGGTCCACCTGTGGAAGACCCCACTTCTGCACAATCAAGTTGAATATGTCGTTGTTGAGACACCATTCGTTGGGATCGACAAACTGTCTGCTCAGGCGATCTGCTAGTATATTCTGAGGCCCTGGGAGATGAATTGCTGTCAGATGATTCAGATGTTTTTGTGCCCAAGACATTATGTGAACTGATTCCTGAAGAAGTGCTCGACTCCTCGTTCCTCCCTGCCTTCTTATATAAGCTACCGCCGACACATTGTCTATCTGTAATAATACTGATTTCCCTAGAATTAGATGCTGAAAAGATTTCAGAGCTAAGAATGCTGCCCTGAGTTCCAGAATGTTGGAGGGTTCCTGGACACAAGGGATCCTCCATTTCTGCTGCACACAAAAGTTCTGACAATGCGCCCCCCAACCTGCTAGACTTGCGTCTGTCGTTATTACGATAGGGATTGCCTGCTGGATCTGAAGACAGTTCCTCAAGTTCTTTTCCTGTTTCCACCAATGGAGGGAGATTTTTACTTGTAGAGGTAGTTTGAACTTCTGTGACATACATCTTTTGTTCCAATGGCTGAGAAAAAAAGATTTGAAAAGTTCTCAAATTCCAGTGGGCCCACTTTACCATTGGGATCGTCGATGAGAACGTCCCCAACAGGCTCAGGCACGTTCTGGATGATACATACTGGCGACCTAATATTGATGATACCTTCTGCTGAATGGATATTACTTTCTGGCACGGCAGACAAATTTTGTTCTGGTTTGTTATGAATCTGGCCCCTAAAAAGATCATGTCCTGAGATGGGGTTAACTGGCTCTTTGGGAAATTTATTAACCATCCCAGTCTCTGTAATTCTTGTAACAATATTTTTTGGTGATGTAACAGCACTTCTCGATCTTGATTGACAAGCAGTATGTCGTCCAGATAATGGAAGACCCTTAGGCCCTTCTGTCTGAGGGAGGCAATGACTGGGAGAAGAATCTTTGTGAATGTTCTGGGTGCTGTTGAAATTCCAAAAGGGAGACTTTGGAATTGCCAGTGGATGCCTTTGATCGCAAACCTCAAGTATTTCTGAAAGCTTTTCTTAATTGGAATATGGAGGTACGCATCTGATAGATCCAACGTTGTCATCCAATCGTTCACCCTCACGACTTTTATGATAGTCTGTAATGATTCCATCCTGAATCGTCGTGTCTTTATGTGACTGTTTAGGAACTTTAGATCCAATACTGGCCTCCATCCTCCCGATGACTTTGGGACCAAGAACAATGGAGAATAGATTCCTGTTGATTCTTTTTGGCGTGGGACCGGAACTATGGCTCTGCATTGAACCAGAGAATTCACGTAGTCCGATAGGATCTGACCCTTTGCCACGTTTGGAGGTAGACGAGTTTCCAGAAATCTTGATCTGGGAGGCGACCTTTTGAATTTCCATGAATGACCTCTTTGTAAAGTCTTGAGCACCCAGACATCTTCCACTGTATCCGCCCAGACTTTCCAGAAAGACTGCAATCTTGCTCCAACTGGCTCTGTCTGGGCGGTCGCACCTTCAGAAGGGTTTTGTGTTCTGAGTTGCTCCTGGGTTTGGTTTGGACTTCCCCGACTTAAGAAAGGACGCCTGTGTCCCTTTCCAATTTCTATTAAATGGTTTCCCTGGTCTGTATGTACGCGCCTGTTGGAATCTGGAAGAAGGGTACTGTGGTTTGTTTGGCTGTTGCCGGGTTGTTCTGGATTTCCTATCTTGGGGCAAAAGTCCCGATTTTCCTCCAGTGACTTTGGCAATGGCGTTGTCTATTTCAGTACCAAACAGATGTTTACCGTCAAACGGTATCCTACACCAGTTATTTCTGGAGGATTGGTCTGCAGACCAAGGTTTTAACCATAGAGCCCTCTTTGCCGTAACATTATGCAACATGGCTCTGGATGAAGATCTGATAGTGTCTATGGCAGCTTCTCCTATAAAGTCACTGGCGAGTTTTAACTCATCTAAAGCTTTGATGATTTCAACTTTATTGGTGTCTGAGTTGAGTGCGATTTCGATGTTATCCACCCAGACCTTTATAGCTTTGGCAAGAGAAGTTAAGGCAACTGCCGGCCTACAGGCTGCTCCTGCAGCCAGAAAAGCTTTTTTAATATCAGTATCTATTTTCCTATCTAAAGGATTAGAAAAGGATACTGCATCGTCCATGGGAAGAGTAACATGACGAGCCAGTCTCATAATTGATGCATCTATTATGGGGGCAGAGTCCATAATTTTTGAATCTTCCTGGCTTAACGGGTAAAGTTTTGAAAATCTGTTTGACAATGAAGCTTTCTGATCCACTTTACTCCATTCTTTCAAGCATATATCTTTTATCACTTTCATAAAAGGAAAATTGGTCGGTTGTTTGTCTAGATGCGGGTAGTACTTGTCTGGTTCTTGAGAAACTTCCTTCTCTTCCTCCCAGGCTATTGCTGTCTTAATGGCTGACACAAAGGCTGGCACTAGAGCAAAATCGAACCCCATAGGCGGCAGGCCTGAGGCTGGTGTAGACTCTTCCGGATGTGCCTGAGATGTAGAGGGCAAAGGCTGATTAGCCGCCATCTTCTCAAATGTCTCTTGTACTGCCTGTTGGATGAAGGACAGGACTTGCTGATTTTCAGAGTCTTTGTCCCTGCCTAATTCAATAAAACAAGCTTCACAGACCATTTTGTCCGGAAGAGCTGGATGACCACATGACCAACATAACGTTTTTGCTGGTTGATCAAATCTGTGGGCCTCCCTAGGCAGTGGTCTAGGAGATTTGCTCCTGCTGTAGGAACGTCTCCTACGCCTATAGTCATTATAATCATAGACTGGCGAATATCTCCTGGGAGAATTTCCTCTTCCTGATCTGCGATCTCGTCTTGGAGATCTGCTCCTGCGTGATCTATAGTAACCACTGGAGTAATGGCGATCCGGGGAACGTCTTTTACTAGGGGAACGATTTCTAGACGATCGCCTTTTAGGCGAATAATTGTCATCTTTGCGAGACTTTTCCACACGCTTTCCAGGGGATTTCCTATTCGATGAGCTTGCATCGTAGCAGGCCCCTCTGATGGACTTGTTCCTCTTTGACTTTGAGCGTGATCTGGATCTCGATGAGGAATGGTGACCTTTAGACACCTCTCTCCTCTTCTCTACTCCTCGCGGACTGCGGAGACACAAAAAAAAGATATGTTTCCACTAAAAAAGTCCGCCTTGAAAAGGGAGATAGCGCACTCTTTTAAATAGAAGTCCCACTGACACCCTGTGCTGGAAAGCCGTAATATGTAAAACACCCTGTGAACAAACTTAGATGGAGAGGCTCAAAACCTCTCATTTACCTCTCCTGAGATGCTGATGCATTATGGGTCTGCGCCTGGCCATCCATCCTAAACATACATAGCATACCATAAGCATATATATATATATATATGAAAAGAGAAGAGATTGCAATACCTGTAAAGTGCAGGACAATATACCTTTCCTGCTGAGCTTGCTCAAGTGTCGCACTGGGTCCCTGGAACGCTCCACCGTCCACTGCCCCCAACGTCCCTCCAATCAGAGCGGTACCGCAGCCAGCAAGGGCTGCACCCGCTCTGGCGTCCTTTTAAACTTTGTCTCTTCCGGAAAGCCGCTCCGTCGGCCAATCAGGGACAGTCTCTGCAAATCACGCGAGACTTCCCTCCCCGTGACCAAGCAGGAAGTGAAGGAGATAGCGTATCGGCTAGGCAAACCCCGCGCCAGCCGACTACGTCCAGCACAGGGGAGCAGCTACCAGGGAGCACTGGCGCATTTGTAGACCCCGTTTAGAGGTCGCAATGCTGCTGCCATGACGGGAGAGGCTTAACCCGTCGCATATACGCCAGAAAAAGGTAGAGAAAAACAAAATAGGCGCTTTAAAGAGGGAGAAAAAAAAAAAATGATCAGTCCATGCGAGGACAGAAAAAAAAGAGAATGGCGGGGGGCTCTTTTAATTTATAAAATGATCTGTCCAATGGGGGTCAGGGGCGGGCCTAACCCATCAGTATGCCGCCATTTCTTTCCAGGAAAGTAAATTTCAGGCCAGCTTCAGTTGGTATAGTGGTTAGTGTGCTAGTGGAGGGTGGAGGGAGGAGGGAGGAGGCCAATTAAAATCTCCCTAGCAGAGTGTGTAGCAGCTGTCCTATAACTAATTAGTGTAGGCAGGCAAATGGTATAAAGGACCTTGTTTGGAGGAGGGAGGGTGGGCGGGTCCTCCAGCAGCAGTGATGTGTATTTCACTCAATTAGGTGTGGCTCCAGGTATTAGACCTTTTGAAACATGTTTTCTATCATTTTTCCAGCTGATAGAATTTTTTAAAACTTTCAAAGTTCGCCTCCCCATTGAAGTCTATTGCGGTTCGCGAACTTTTTCGCGAACCGAACCTTTCGCGGAAGTTCGCGAACAGGGTTCGCGAACCTAAAATCGGAGGTTCGGCCCAACTCTACTGCTGGCCAGAGGACGGCATGGGCACAGGATGACTCCAGAGTGCTGCAAGAAGCCCCAGGTAAGTTAAACTGGTTTTGTTTTTTTAACTTAAAGCGGATCCGAGATAAAAAACGAACTATAACAAGTAACTTGTCTATATATCTTATCTAAAGTGTAGTTTACACAGCAAATCTAGCTGCAAACAGATTTAATAGAAAATGAATATTTCTTCCTGTGATACAATGACATCAGCCATGTTGTTTGTAAAAATTACACAAAGGCAGGCTTATCTGCACCATCAGCACTCAGACTGTGAAAAAAACCTAATCCCCCCTCCTCCTCCCTCCTCCCCTCTGCCTCTGAAATCTCTGGCTAGTAACACCTCCCCCTGCCCAGACTGTGCTCCCATGAGCCCTTGCTACTGCCAAGGCTCTCTGAAAGCCTGTGGGAGTGGTTTATTTAGTTTATAGGGAATTAGAGCATTAAAACAAAAACAAAAAAGTATTTGGCTTGAGGAATGCTCTATAAACAATAGGAAAGGAACACAATTATGCAATGAGTAAAAGTTCATCTCGGATCCACTTTAACCTATTTTAGTTCCTGGACGTAGAAACTACGTCCAGGAACCATGCGCGCTCCCGCGGCCGATCGCGCGCGTGTACGCGTGCTCCCGGCCCGCGGTTCGTTAGCCAGGCAATCAGTGAATCGGGCTATGGTGCCCGATCACTGATTCCTCTCCCCCGCTAAAAAAGCGACAGCTTCTCTCGGAAGCTGCGCCTTTTCTGGCTGTTACCTCCCCCATGTGTCTCTCTAAGCGTATGTTACGCTTAGAGTGACGTTATGTAAACAAACTCATCTTGTGGCCAAAAAGTAATACTACAACTAAAAGTAAAAAAAAATAAAAATCAACACACATTTACATTATAAACCTATGGTTTACCTCCCACCCTCCCAAAACTACCCAAATAAAATGTTTAATATTAACAAAAAAAACCTTACACACAAAAAAGCTTGGGAAGGAAAAAAAGAATCAACTAAGGTTATTATATTCTAAAAATAATCATTTATTTATAAATCCATAATAAAAGATTTTAAAAATAGCCAAGGCACACACTCATAGCAGGAGATGCACTGATTCCATGTCTATTATTTCAACCACCTGGACCCAGGTTTACACCTGTCAATGACTCGTCAGTCATATGAAAAAAGCCATAAATAACCAGAAAAAATGCATATGCATAAAAAACTGTACAGTAGAAAAATATATTCACATGAGTATATATGCACTATTTTGAATAGGCCTATAGACATCCCCTGCAGGGTATTTTTGCAAACCACTTGTTCCTCTAAAGTATGCAGAGAAAAGAGCTTGGTTCACCCAAGTAATTCTTTGTGCAGATGTGCAATTTATAGTTGAAATGGATTCCAAAACTTTTGATCATATGTAACAAGTCACTGTGTTGTTCCTCTATATTGGCCAGTTGTATATTGTCCGCCAGGAAAACTCCTTATGCAGCTGTGACCATAAGAGGACAAGATACTTCAAGGATATTTCATTTCATTTAGAACCTTATATCATCATTCACAGAGACTCAGAGAGAGATTCAAACGTAAATGTTACAGTCAGATCCTTTTTGCACCACCTGCATGGGTTCCAAAGTCATCAGCATATATATCAAACAACGTCACATGATTTTAGCATACTCCTATGTAAATTCATATTGGAGATGGCACTGTATATTCTCCTTTGACAGTCCGCCAGGATTTTATCCTTATGCAGCAGTGTCCCCAAGGTCCATAACCTCATAGGGGGTCACTTATCAAGGTCCTCTTAGAGTTTGGAGAATATTTGTGTATAGGTAAGTGTCGCTCCCTCTGGATGACAGTGGGTGTCTGAGTCTATGGCAATTTGATAAGGTGCTGGAGGTTCCAGGTTCAAAACAGATATCAAGTTCAAAGTGCTATGTTTGTTTATACTCATCTGAGACCGCTTGTGCCATAGACATCTCCCTAAGTCCAGAGTTCCTGTACAGTGCGACCTCCCATGTGTGGTGCCAGGCTAGATGTAGAGCCCAGAAGCCGACCGGTTTCGCTGGTAAAACACCAGCATCGTCAGGGCTAGGCTCGGAATGTGCTGCGTAGAGGTCCAGTGTCGGCCTAATAATGGCGCCGGGCGACTGGGAGACGCCAGGCCGTGCCGCAACTCCTCCCCCACGAAGTGAGCCAACCGCGTCACCACGTTGGTGCGCCTGGACTCGCAAGAGGGGAAGAGTGCAGAGCGGCCGCCAGCTCTACTCACTCAGCACTAAGGACTTACAGCGACCCCCAGAGGCCGTTAGAATTAGCCATCCAGGAGTATACCTCCGTCCCGAGTGCTCCTGGAACGCAAATTCCGGAAGTGGTGGCCAGCAAAGCAGGCTGGTTGCTATGCCTGCGCTTAGGCTCCCCTGCGCCCGGACGTCATTCCTCCCTGGTCCCAATGGGCAAAAGACCGCCCCACCCCACCCGCAGATGGGGATGGGAAGTCCAGAGAGGACCCCCCAAATGGCGGCCCACCCAAACACGAGGATTCCCTCATTTGGGCACGTGTACCCGCCAGAAGGACGGGCCTCCCCGGGTCCCACCCCCCATAACAGCGTCATGTCGGGCAGAGGGCCAGAAGCCCACCCTCGGACCAGGGGGGGCCATAACAACCGGTTACCAACCAGCAACAACAGTTCATTATACAAACATCAGTCAAAACATCCTAAATTTCAATTTTTAAAACAAAATATACGTTTCATTGATCCATCAATTGTTATTTTATTCATCATCAAATAGAAATGCACTTTGTTATTATCAATTAAAATATGAAGTAATTAACCTGTCCCCATTTAGGGGTAAAGTCCAATAAGAGAACCTCTCTTGGGGCTAGCGCAGCCATGTCCACCACACCAACGACAAAAAGTCCACATTAATAATCAATATCCACTGAAATATTGTCATAATAAGTCCAAAAACTTAAGTTAAATCATTAGGGAAGGGCAATTGACCCAAAGGAGAGCACCCAGCGGAGACCCATGAGCGAGTCAAGGCTCACAAAAAAGGGGCAAAGTCTATTCCATCATTTAGACCAGGTGTTCTAAATGCTTTTAATTTATAGATCCAAAAGGCCTCGCATTGAAGTAATTTACTATCCCAATCTCCTCCCCTGGGGTCCCGATGTACCCTATCCAGACCAAAGAAACGGATCTTAGATGGATTTGCATTCTGGCATACCTCGAAATGTCGAGCAACAGGGGTTTGATGTCTTTCTACAATGTTGTATGTATGTTCATATATTCTCCTATTAAAGGCTCTACCCGTTTTGCCCACATAGAAGGCTCCACATGGGCAAATAAGAAGGTAGATAATTCCTTCTGTCTCACAGTTTGTGTAATGTCTAGTGGTCAAAGTAAGTCCTCTTGCTGTTAGAACGCATTCTTTTCCAGTGTTTATGTACCTACATTGGTTACATGAATGACAAGGATATGTCCCCTTTACCTTGCAATTACATAAATTGTTGGATTTCCCCCTACTAACGTGGTGGCTATGTGTTAATCTGTCACCTATTGTAGGTGCCCTTTTGAAGGTAAGGGATGGCGTTGTAGGGACAAAGGGGGCAACTCTTTGATCCCCTATGAGCATGTGCCAGTGTTTTTGTAATATTGAACGTATCTGGGGATGTTTATCACAATATCTCATGATGAAAGGTAAACCTTTTGCAGTTCCACCTTCCACCCTCTGTTTCCCAGCTTTATCTACTGTCCCGGCCCTGCAGGTCTTTGCACAGTCAGTAATGAGAGATCTTGAACATTTACCCATTAGTAAGGGAGTCCCCTCTAACCTGACTACGGATCAACAGAGAGCTCTGTATGATCTATCATCAGACCCCGATCTGGTGGTGAAACAATCAGACAAGGGGGGGAACGTTGTCCTTATGAGCATGTGCCAGTATGAACAAATGTGTTATAACATCCTTAACAATTCAGAGTGGTATCTTAGGGTCCCGGCATCGAGGGTGACAGCCAGCCTAGCGGAATTCAAATGCTTGATTGATGATGGTCTAACAATGGGCATCATATCTAAGAAAACTCATCGATTCCTGTGGAATCCTAATCCACGCCTCCCAACATTTTATGCCTTACCTAAAACGCATAAGTCCACTACCAATCCCCCAGGACGCCCGATTATATCGGGCTGTGGCTCAATGACAGAGAAAGCAAGTATTTATGTGGACACTCATTTACAACCACATGTTAAAGCATTACCTTCTTATGTTCGTGATACAACTCATTTGCTTACAATTCTAGATGGCATGAATGTTCCTTCTGGGGCTTGGCTGGTCACCTTAGATGTCGAGGCCCTATACTCGAGCATACCCCATATGGAGGGCCTCGAAACGATTAGGTCTGTTTTGACAACTCTGCCAGTGGACACAATACCACATATGTTTCTACTTAAGTTACTGAAGTTCATTTTGATGAACAATTTTTTTACTTTTGACTCCTCCCACTACCTCCAGGTGCAGGGCACAGCGATGGGGACGACCTGTGCCCCCTCCTATGCGTGCCTGTACCTGGGGGAGTGGGAGAGATGTGTCTTTGCGGATGATTCTTTGAGTGATTATCTAGGGCATATTTTGACATGGCATCGTTTTATAGACGATATTTTCTTGATCTGGACAGGAACCGAACAGTCATTTATCGAATTGGTACAATTATTAAATAGAAACGCCTTTAATTTAAAATTCACTATGACTATGCACAAACAAAAGATATCCTTTTTGGATGTCACTATCTCTGTAGATGCTAGTGGAATTATACAGACTAATCTCTTTAGGAAACCTACAGCAGCGAATTCCTTGCTGCATGCAACAAGTTTCCACCCTAGACACCAAATACGTAGCATCCCGGTGGGACAATACTTAAGAGCACGCAGAAATTGCTCAGATGATAAAACCTTTCAAATACAAGCAAAGGAACTCCAGGAACGTTTTTTAGCACGTGGTTATCCTAAAAAATTCCTTAAAAAAGCCTATCAACGGGCGAGTGAAACTCCAAGACAGACTCTTCTATATAATCAATCCAAACAGAGGGTGGAAGGTGGAACTGCAAAAGGTTTACCTTTCATCATGAGATATTGTGATAAACATCCCCAGATACGTTCAATATTACAAAAACACTGGCACATGCTCATAGGGGATCAAAGAGTTGCCCCCTTTGTCCCTACAACGCCATCCCTTACCTTCAAAAGGGCACCTACAATAGGTGACAGATTAACACATAGCCACCACGTTAGTAGGGGGAAATCCAACAATTTATGTAATTGCAAGGTAAAGGGGTATCCTTGTCATTCATGTAACCAATGTAGGTACATAAACACTGGAAAAGAATGCGTTCTAACAGCAAGAGGACTTACTTTGACCACTAGACATTACACAAACTGTGAGACAGAAGGAATTATCTACCTTCTTATTTGCCCATGTGGAGCCTTCTATGTGGGCAAAACGGGTAGAGCCTTTAATAGGAGAATATATGAACATACATACAACATTGTAGAAAGACATCAAACCCCTGTTGCTCGACATTTCGAGGTATGCCAGAATGCAAATCCATCTAAGATCCGTTTCTTTGGTCTGGATAGGGTACATCGGGACCCCAGGGGAGGAGATTGGGATAGTAAATTACTTCAATGCGAGGCCTTTTGGATCTATAAATTAAAAGCATTTAGAACACCTGGTCTAAATGATGGAATAGACTTTGCCCCTTTTTTGTGAGCCTTGACTCGCTCATGGGTCTCCGCTGGGTGCTCTCCTTTGGGTCAATTGCCCTTCCCTAATGATTTAACTTAAGTTTTTGGACTTATTATGACAATATTTCAGTGGATATTGATTATTAATGTGGACTTTTTGTCGTTGGTGTGGTGGACATGGCTGCGCTAGCCCCAAGAGAGGTTCTCTTATTGGACTTTACCCCTAAATGGGGACAGGTTAATTACTTCATATTTTAATTGATAATAACAAAGTGCATTTCTATTTGATGATGAATAAAATAACAATTGATGGATCAATGAAACGTATATTTTGTTTTAAAAATTGAAATTTAGGATGTTTTGACTGATGTTTGTATAATGAACTGTTGTTGCTGGTTGGTAACCGGTTGTTATGGCCCCCCCTGGTCCGAGGGTGGGCTTCTGGCCCTCTGCCCGACATGACGCTGTTATGGGGGGTGGGACCCGGGGAGGCCCGTCCTTCTGGCGGGTACACGTGCCCAAATGAGGGAATCCTCGTGTTTGGGTGGGCCGCCATTTGGGGGGTCCTCTCTGGACTTCCCATCCCCATCTGCGGGTGGGGTGGGGCGGTCTTTTGCCCATTGGGACCAGGGAGGAATGACGTCCGGGCGCAGGGGAGCCTAAGCGCAGGCATAGCAACCAGCCTGCTTTGCTGGCCACCACTTCCGGAATTTGCGTTCCAGGAGCACTCGGGACGGAGGTATACTCCTGGATGGCTAATTCTAACGGCCTCTGGGGGTCGCTGTAAGTCCTTAGTGCTGAGTGAGTAGAGCTGGCGGCCGCTCTGCACTCTTCCCCTCTTGCGAGTCCAGGCGCACCAACGTGGTGACGCGGTTGGCTCACTTCGTGGGGGAGGAGTTGCGGCACGGCCTGGCGTCTCCCAGTCGCCCGGCGCCATTATTAGGCCGACACTGGACCTCTACGCAGCACATTCCGAGCCTAGCCCTGACGATGCTGGTGTTTTACCAGCGAAACCGGTCGGCTTCTGGGCTCTACATCTAGCCTGGCACCACACATGGGAGGTCGCACTGTACAGGAACTCTGGACTTAGGGAGATGTCTATGGCACAAGCGGTCTCAGATGAGTATAAACAAACATAGCACTTTGAACTTGATATCTGTTTTGAACCTGGAACCTCCAGCACCTTATCAAATTGCCATAGACTCAGACACCCACTGTCATCCAGAGGGAGCGACACTTACCTATACACAAATATTCTCCAAACTCTAAGAGGACCTTGATAAGTGACCCCCTATGAGGTTATGGACCTTGGGGACACTGCTGCATAAGGATAAAATCCTGGCGGACTGTCAAAGGAGAATATACAGTGCCATCTCCAATATGAATTTACATAGGAGTATGCTAAAATCATGTGACGTTGTTTGATATATATACTGATGACTTTGGAACCCATGCAGGTGGTGCAAAAAGGATCTGACTGTAACATTTACGTTTGAATCTCTCTCTGAGTCTCTGTGAATGATGATATAAGGTTCTAAATGAAATGAAATATCCTTGAAGTATCTTGTCCTCTTATGGTCACAGCTGCATAAGGAGTTTTCCTGGCGGACAATATACAACTGGCCAATATAGAGGAACAACACAGTGACTTGTTACATATGATCAAAAGTTTTGGAATCCATTTCAACTATAAATTGCACATCTGCACAAAGAATTACTTGGGTGAACCAAGCTCTTTTCTCTGCATACTTTAGAGGAACAAGTGGTTTGCAAAAATACCCTGCAGGGGATGTCTATAGGCCTATTCAAAATAGTGCATATATACTCATGTGAATATATTTTTCTACTGTACAGTTTTTTATGCATATGCATTTTTTCTGGTTATTTATGGCTTTTTTCATATGACTGACGAGTCATTGACAGGTGTAAACCTGGGTCCAGGTGGTTGAAATAATAGACATGGAATCAGTGCATCTCCTGCTATGAGTGTGTGCCTTGGCTATTTTTAAAATCTTTTATTATGGATTTATAAATAAATGATTATTTTTAGAATATAATAACCTTAGTTGATTCTTTTTTTCCTTCCCAAGCTTTTTTGTGTGTAAAATTTCGATATAAGGTCTTAGACCTGGGAAGCATATTAAAATCAAAATATTTAGGACCTTTTTTGTTAAAGTGTTGATAACCTGGGTGGCAAACACCCTTTCTTGTAAGGTCAGATGAGGATTTCCATAGTCAATATTAGTTACTCCATTGTTTACTTGATTTTGTTCCTGCCCTGTTGGGGGTGGACTCCGGTGGGGGATTTGGTGGAGCGCGTAGCCATGGCCACCTCACTGGGATGGGATGACCTGATGGAGCGCATTCAGGCGGAGAGTGTGGGTGTTCAGTCGGCTCGTAAGACTGAGGTGGAGATCTCACACTATTTTTTCAAATTGCAAAAACTTTATGAAAATAAATCTAAAAAATGGTGGGATATTACATATTTAAATAAATATATAAAAGCTAAAATTGCACCAATGGGAATGAGAATCCAAATATTTCCCCAATCAAAACAATTAACCCCTGCTTTCAAGGAGAAGTGGGAGGCTAACTTTGAAGGATGTTCCAAAATTGCAATGACATTAATGATTGAATTACATGAAGCTGAAATTATTCATATTGATTTACAAATTAAGGAATTTGATGTCAAATTGGAACCATTCAGAGAGCATCCCTTTCTCCAGCAAAGAAAGGACAAACTAAAAAAACATCTGGAAAGCTACAATAGAAATATAGTAGACACAAAAGAAAGGAAATTTGAGCGAGATCGACTCGCATATGCAATGGGTCAGGCTTACAAATGGACGACTATAAGGCCTCGCCCAAATCCAAAACCCGGTCCCAATCCTGGGGCCCCACGGGGCCCACCAGTACCTAGGCCAATTCCTATGAATCCAGCACGTCCCAATAAAACACCTAATCAATTATCGGGTTCCTCACTTTCTTCACTAAATGGTACACCCCCTAATTTGGGCCAATCTATAACAAACAAAATTAAAATTGCTGCACAAGATATTACACAAGCTCACTTTGATATTTTTGGACCCAAAAGGAAGGAAGCTCCGTCGGCATCCTCATCCTCTGAATCTTTATCCTCTAACATACCACAATCTGATGGACACTCATCTAGGGGAGAAAGCTCCCCTTCCACTTACTCTTCCTCCTCCTCTTTTTTAGGGGTAGGTCAGCAGAACACGCAAGACAAGGGTGGCACTCACAAACACAGGGAGCACAAGGACAAAAAAGACAAATATGGACCTTGCCCGAAACAAGGAAAATTATAAATGACGATGACACACATAGAGATGCAACTATGAAACAGGTGATTAATTTATCCAATTTTCAATTAAATGAACACCACATCACGGTTCTTAATTTGGGTTTGGGATTCTCAATTACCACTGACCTGGACAAATTTGAACTGGTAAAGGACTTACATCTATTCTGTAGGAGAATAGCACTGAAAGTGTTTTACGACAATACAGGGACTGATTTCTCCCTATGTACTTCACAGGACTATCGAGCAGTGAATGACTTGATGGAACTACAAAATTTGACTGGACATGATGACTTATCCTCATTTACTCCACCTTTTTCCTCAGTCTCTGGTGACTCTGAGATTAAAGCACCTGATAAATCTAAATTGAGACCTAGATCCACTTTCTTCCCAGCTTTATCTACTGTCCCGGCCCTGCAGGTCTTTGCACAGTCAGTAATGAGAGATCTTGAACATTTACCCATTAGTAAGGGAGTCCCCTCTAACCTGACTACGGATCAACAGAGAGCTCTGTATGATCTATCATCAGACCCCGATCTGGTGGTGAAACAATCAGACAAGGGGGGGAACGTTGTCCTTATGAGCATGTGCCAGTATGAACAAATGTGTTATAACATCCTTAACAATTCAGAGTGGTATCTTAGGGTCCCGGCATCGAGGGTGACAGCCAGCCTAGCGGAATTCAAATGCTTGATTGATGATGGTCTAACAATGGGCATCATATCTAAGAAAACTCATCGATTCCTGTGGAATCCTAATCCACGCCTCCCAACATTTTATGCCTTACCTAAAACGCATAAGTCCACTACCAATCCCCCAGGACGCCCGATTATATCGGGCTGTGGCTCAATGACAGAGAAAGCAAGTATTTATGTGGACACTCATTTACAACCACATGTTAAAGCATTACCTTCTTATGTTCGTGATACAACTCATTTGCTTACAATTCTAGATGGCATGAATGTTCCTTCTGGGGCTTGGCTGGTCACCTTAGATGTCGAGGCCCTATACTCGAGCATACCCCATATGGAGGGCCTCGAAACGATTAGGTCTGTTTTGACAACTCTGCCAGTGGACACAATACCACATAATATGTTTCTACTTAAGTTACTGAAGTTCATTTTGATGAACAATTTTTTTACTTTTGACTCCTCCCACTACCTCCAGGTGCAGGGCACAGCGATGGGGACGACCTGTGCCCCCTCCTATGCGTGCCTGTACCTGGGGGAGTGGGAGAGATGTGTCTTTGCGGATGATTCTTTGAGTGATTATCTAGGGCATATTTTGACATGGCATCGTTTTATAGACGATATTTTCTTGATCTGGACAGGAACCGAACAGTCATTTATCGAATTGGTACAATTATTAAATAGAAACGCCTTTAATTTAAAATTCACTATGACTATGCACAAACAAAAGATATCCTTTTTGGATGTCACTATCTCTGTAGATGCTAGTGGAATTATACAGACTAATCTCTTTAGGAAACCTACAGCAGCAAATTCCTTGCTGCATGCAACAAGTTTCCACCCTAGACACCAAATACGTAGCATCCCGGTGGGACAATACTTAAGAGCACGCAGAAATTGCTCAGATGATAAAACCTTTCAAATACAAGCAAAGGAACTCCAGGAACGTTTTTTAGCACGTGGTTATCCTAAAAAATTCCTTAAAAAAGCCTATCAACGGGCGAGTGAAACTCCAAGACAGACTCTTCTATATAATCAATCCAAACAGAGGGTGGAAGGTGGAACTGCAAAAGGTTTACCTTTCATCATGAGATATTGTGATAAACATCCCCAGATACGTTCAATATTACAAAAACACTGGCACATGCTCATAGGGGATCAAAGAGTTGCCCCCTTTGTCCCTACAACGCCATCCCTTACCTTCAAAAGGGCACCTACAATAGGTGACAGATTAACACATAGCCACCACGTTAGTAGGGGGAAATCCAACAATTTATGTAATTGCAAGGTAAAGGGGACATATCCTTGTCATTCATGTAACCAATGTAGGTACATAAACACTGGAAAAGAATGCGTTCTAACAGCAAGAGGACTTACTTTGACCACTAGACATTACACAAACTGTGAGACAGAAGGAATTATCTACCTTCTTATTTGCCCATGTGGAGCCTTCTATGTGGGCAAAACGGGTAGAGCCTTTAATAGGAGAATATATGAACATACATACAACATTGTAGAAAGACATCAAACCCCTGTTGCTCGACATTTCGAGGTATGCCAGAATGCAAATCCATCTAAGATCCGTTTCTTTGGTCTGGATAGGGTACATCGGGACCCCAGGGGAGGAGATTGGGATAGTAAATTACTTCAATGCGAGGCCTTTTGGATCTATAAATTAAAAGCATTTAGAACACCTGGTCTAAATGATGGAATAGACTTTGCCCCTTTTTTGTGAGCCTTGACTCGCTCATGGGTCTCCGCTGGGTGCTCTCCTTTGGGTCAATTGCCCTTCCCTAATGATTTAACTTAAGTTTTTGGACTTATTATGACAATATTTCAGTGGATATTGATTATTAATGTGGACTTTTTGTCGTTGGTGTGGTGGACATGGCTGCGCTAGCCCCAAGAGAGGTTCTCTTATTGGACTTTACCCCTAAATGGGGACAGGTTAATTACTTCATATTTTAATTGATAATAACAAAGTGCATTTCTATTTGATGATGAATAAAATAACAATTGATGGATCAATGAAACGTATATTTTGTTTTAAAAATTGAAATTTAGGATGTTTTGACTGATGTTTGTATAATGAACTGTTGTTGCTGGTTGGTAACCGGTTGTTATGGCCCCCCCTGGTCCGAGGGTGGGCTTCTGGCCCTCTGCCCGACATGACGCTGTTATGGGGGGTGGGACCCGGGGAGGCCCGTCCTTCTGGCGGGTACACGTGCCCAAATGAGGGAATCCTCGTGTTTGGGTGGGCCGCCATTTGGGGGGTCCTCTCTGGACTTCCCATCCCCATCTGCGGGTGGGGTGGGGCGGTCTTTTGCCCATTGGGACCAGGGAGGAATGACGTCCGGGCGCAGGGGAGCCTAAGCGCAGGCATAGCAACCAGCCTGCTTTGCTGGCCACCACTTCCGGAATTTGCGTTCCAGGAGCACTCGGGACGGAGGTATACTCCTGGATGGCTAATTCTAACGGCCTCTGGGGGTCGCTGTAAGTCCTTAGTGCTGAGTGAGTAGAGCTGGCGGCCGCTCTGCACTCTTCCCCTCTTGCGAGTCCAGGCGCACCAACGTGGTGACGCGGTTGGCTCACTTCGTGGGGGAGGAGTTGCGGCACGGCCTGGCGTCTCCCAGTCGCCCGGCGCCATTATTAGGCCGACACTGGACCTCTACGCAGCACATTCCGAGCCTAGCCCTGACGATGCTGGTGTTTTACCAGCGAAACCGGTCGGCTTCTGGGCTCTACATCTAGCCTGGCACCACACATGGGAGGTCGCACTGTACAGGAACTCTGGACTTAGGGAGATGTCTATGGCACAAGCGGTCTCAGATGAGTATAAACAAACATAGCACTTTGAACTTGATATCTGTTTTGAACCTGGAACCTCCAGCACCTTATCAAATTGCCATAGACTCAGACACCCACTGTCATCCAGAGGGAGCGACACTTACCTATACACAAATATTCTCCAAACTCTAAGAGGACCTTGATAAGTGACCCCCTATGAGGTTATGGACCTTGGGGACACTGCTGCATAAGGATAAAATCCTGGCGGACTGTCAAAGGAGAATATACAGTGCCATCTCCAATATGAATTTACATAGGAGTATGCTAAAATCATGTGACGTTGTTTGATATATATGCTGATGACTTTGGAACCCATGCAGGTGGTGCAAAAAGGATCTGACTGTAACATTTACGTTTGAATCTCTCTCTGAGTCTCTGTGAATGATGATATAAGGTTCTAAATGAAATGAAATATCCTTGAAGTATCTTGTCCTCTTATGGTCACAGCTGCATAAGGAGTTTTCCTGGCGGACAATATACAACTGGCCAATATAGAGGAACAACACAGTGACTTGTTACATATGATCAAAAGTTTTGGAATCCATTTCAACTATAAATTGCACATCTGCACAAAGAATTACTTGGGTGAACCAAGCTCTTTTCTCTGCATACTTTAGAGGAACAAGTGGTTTGCAAAAATACCCTGCAGGGGATGTCTATAGGCCTATTCAAAATAGTGCATATATACTCATGTGAATATATTTTTCTACTGTACAGTTTTTTATGCATATGCATTTTTTCTGGTTATTTATGGCTTTTTTCATATGACTGACGAGTCATTGACAGGTGTAAACCTGGGTCCAGGTGGTTGAAATAATAGACATGGAATCAGTGCATCTCCTGCTATGAGTGTGTGCCTTGGCTATTTTTAAAATCTTTTATTATGGATTTATAAATAAATGATTATTTTTAGAATATAATAACCTTAGTTGATTCTTTTTTTCCTTCCCAAGCTTTTTTGTGTGTAAAATTTCGATATAAGGTCTTAGACCTGGGAAGCATATTAAAATCAAAATATTTAGGACCTTTTTTGTTAAAGTGTTGATAACAAAAAAAACCATTACAATAATAAAATAAAAAAAAAACACATGTAAATATTCAATAAAATAATAATAAAATCAAGCATGTATCAAACAGAGCTCCTCCACACCAGCCTCGTTCGCCTGTAGCTCCGCCCAGGGTCGTGGTGAATACACATAGGATATAGGTTGCAGCACTGGGTGTTGTGGAAAAGGCAACTGATTGAAGCAGTATCACACTGTTTTTTCTTTCTCTGAGTGATACATTATAAGAAGATTGGATATACATGCGCAGCATTTTGAATGAAGATCTAATTACATCATATGCTTGGTGACTGATGCAGTGATCCATGGACAAATAAGTAGTCACTGGACTGTGGTTTGAGGACTTTATTACATTAATTTACTTTTTATTTTTATAGTAGGTTGTATGTACAACAGTGAGCGCACATTACAAGGTTTCTTCTTTGACATGTAAATATTTACCTAAGGGTCTAAACTTTTTAAATATCAATGTAAAGATGAAATATTTCTATATTTTTTTTTATTTTAAACTTGTAAATAGTGATAGATGCAAAACGGAAAAAATGCACCTTTATTTCCAAATAAAATATTGTCGCCATACATTGTGATAGGGACATAATTTTAATGGTGTAATAACCGGGACATATGGGCAAATACAATACGTGACTTTTAATTATGGAGGCATGTATTATTTTAAAACTATAATGGCTGAAAACTGAGAAATAATGAATTTTGCCATTTTTTTCTTATTCTTCCTGTTAAAATGCATTTACAGTAAAGTGGCTCTTAGCAAAATGTACCCCCCAAAGAAAGCCTAATTGGTGGCGGAAAAACAAGATATAGATCAGTTCATTGTGATAAGTAGTGATCAAGTTATAGGCTAATGAATGGGAGGTGAACATTTCTCAAGTGAAAACGACGAAACGCGAATGGGTTAAGTAATCCCTTAAAGTGTACCTGTGATTTAAAAAAAAACAAAAATGTGAAAAGATAGATTATTAGGGATGCCTCTCTATATAGTTCCTTGTCCTCCTTGAATCCACCATTCCAGCGCTGGCGCTGGGACCCTCTGATCATATTTGACAAGCCATGTTGAATTTGTTCACATGGAGGAAAAAGCCGTGTATGAGCAGCTCCATGCTACTGTATAGGTGCAGACTGTACTTTCATCTGCGCAGTGCAGCCGCACTCATACAGGGATGGGTTTTCAGCTGCAACGAAGAAGCTGCCACCCAGCATTTGTGGGGTGGAGGCGGATCAGAAAAGCCTCTGGAACATTAGCCACCCCAACCTGGTTGTTTTAAAGCAGACATAAACTCAGAACTTCCTCTAAATATTTATTTATAACAGCTCATACAAATCCTGCAAAAAAAATAAAAAATAAATCTGCAGTTTCTCTACTTCCTGCGGTCAAGGAAACAGACATAGGGTTAACATCCTGTGTTTACACATTAGCAGCTATGCCGAGGCAGCCAGCTGACACAGGTGAGAGATCAAATTACAGTGGTGAGTAGCCACAGATGAGGGGGAATTAGACAGGCTAAACTCTATAACTACATACAGGGGGCATTTCTCTGTGTTTTCTTTCTGTCCTGTGCAAAAGTTCAGGTCCACTTTAATCATAGAAAAAATGATTTCAACAATAATAATATTCCTGCGCCCTGCAATTTTTTTTATAAAGCGCTTTTCTAAGTGCATTTGCAGAGCGATTCTGTTTGAACTCTTTCACCCGTAAATGAATAAGGGCCCATTCACACCTGAGTGGGCATCGCGAGATTCCTGCTCATGGCAAACCGCTGACGGTTTTGTAAAAACCGCTACACATTGTAGCAAGTGGCAGTGTTCTCACTGCCGTGTTTGCTGTTGGCGATAACCGCAAACGCGCTGCATGCAGCAGCTTGGCGGCGATTTGCATTTCGCGATTGTGATTAGCGTGCAAAGCACGCTAATCGCGATCGCTCCAAAACCGCCGCAGTGTCCAGTGATTTTTCCGCGTCAATCGCGGGAAAATCACTCCCGCATTTGCGATTATAGGTGTGAACAGGCCCTAAATACTATGTATTCATGAAAGCGCTGGGGAAATCGCTAGCTTTGCGATTTCTCTATACTTTCCATTGAGGCAAATCACCCCAAAATTAGTACAGGCAGCGCTTTGGTGAGCGGATCAGAATCGAACCGCTCAGATGTGAACACTCTCATAGGGAGTCATTGCACAAGCGCTTCTCGGGCAATTTTGAAAATAGCCGGCGCTTAGGCTCTTTCACATTAGGGCAGATTTTCTGCGTTTCAACGCAAAGGATAAAGTTTGCGTTACCCAAGGTGAAATGAAAGTCCATAGACTTTCATTTTAGCTTTCACATATAACGCTGCGTTTTTGTGCGTTGCGTTACACTGCACCCAGGCGCAGTTTTTCGGCCGACGCTAGCTTTATGCGTTACAATGTTAGTCAATGTAAAACGCACACTATGCGCGTTTTTAATCCGTTAACGCAGGCAATCAGTCCCAGAATGCAACAGAGGAACAATGTAGAAAGTTGAAAACTAAAAGAAAAAAAAATTACCTGCGTTTTCCTATGTCCTGTAACGCATTGAAAACGGATTAAAAACGCACACTCACTGCAGTGCAACGCATATCAAAACGCATACAACAAAACGTATGCTTGGAGCGTTCTCCAACGCAGGCTCTGATGTGAAAGAGCCCTAAGAAAATACCAGAAACGCCCTTAGTAGAAGTGCCCTTAGTGTGAACAAACCCTAAGGGAGGAAGCACCAAATCAGTAATCCCAGTTATTCAATTTAGTTGTTTCCTGTAAACTACGTTTTGTGTGTAAATTGTCATCAGCATCAAAGTTGTTTCCAGATTCCTTAGAGAGGTGGTTATAAGCACCACCACTAGAGGCAGTGATGAGCAGAAACAAAACTCAATACATTCATTCTTTATAAACGAAGTTTCTGTTCACATGTAACGAGAAGAAAAATGAATGTGAAACTCAGGATGTTGTTTATTGCAGATTACCATCTAGCTCCGTATATAAGACTGCACAAGAGAATGTGTACAGTCATTCTCTATCAGATACAGCTCATCCTGCAAGATGCTGTCCTTGTGCTTTCTCCCTGTGGTGGAGCTCCTGGTCTTCCTCTGGAGGAATATGACTTCAGTGCTGCATGCTGTGAAGATGCTCTCCTCCTGGTGCTGGCTGGAGGTGTTTGGTGCACCACAAGTCACTTCTGCAAAAATAACGCAAGTCCAGGATCCAGACAGAGTCACACCCACCAGTGTAAACTATCACTTCACCAGGCAGTGCAACTACAAGTGTGGCTTCTGCTTCCACACTGCAAAGACCTCATTCGTTTTGCCCATAGAAGAAGCCAAGAAGGGTCTGTCCATGCTGAGAGATGCAGGTACTGCACACGTGCATGTGTTGTATTAAAGGGTACCTGAGATGGATGAAAAGCAAAGTTTTATACATACCTGGGGCTTCCTCCAGCAGCCTTCAGGCTAATCAGTCCCTCACCGCCCTCCTCTGCCACCTGGATCTTCTGCTATAGGTCCTGGTAATTTGGTTAGTTGGTGCATGTGCAGTCCAGGCGCGGTTGCCCCTCCACCCCATCGCGCTCCCGTGGCCAGGAACGTTCTGCACCTGGGCAATACTCTCCCGGTGACAAGAACCTGATGGGGGCACGCCCGCTGCTAGGCTGCACGTGTACACTATGCCCGACTGGACAAATTACCAGGACCCATAGCGAGAGATCCAGGCGGCAGAGGAGAGCGGCAAGGGACCGATTAGCCTGAAGAAGGCTGGCTGGTATGTATAAAACTCTTTGCATACATCTCTGATACCCTTTAAGCTGTTGTGTTTTGCTTTAATACTAAGCTGGCTAAAATTGTTTTTTTTATTTATTTATACAACACCAGAATCTTCCATAGTGCAGTACATAGTACAAAACAAATAGTGAGGAGCCTATAGTTAGATGAGAGGTTCATGTCAATTAGGACATCCAGCAATACAAATACATAGCTGTGGTTTGAGACATCACCAATACTGGTTCATGTTCCAGTGGTGTGATAAATTACAGCAGAATAAGAAACACTTGGAGGACGTCCCTGTCCTTGCAAGCTTAGTCTAGAGGGCAGTGGGTTGGAGACATTGAAAAAGGAGTCACAGGTTAGCAGAAGACATAGTGAACCTGCAATGCTACATAGCAAATTATAGGCTTTTCTGAACTGGTGTGTTTTTAGAGTACGTTTGAAGGTTTCCAGGCTTACAGCATGTTGGACAGGCTGTGGGAGAACATTCTAATGGAGAGGTGATGCTCGTGAGAAGTCCTGGACTGGCCATTTTGTCACTGGTGGACCTATTTTGGCAGGATATTTTGCTGTGGTCCCCAGAGTGGTATATCCTTCCTGTAGTACAACAGTACTAACATAACAACGTGTATAAAATACAGTATATCATAGAAAGAGATGAATTTTTCAGTAGATCATAGATAGGCAATACAGAGCTAAGCAGGTCATTTGGGTAGCACCTGGTAATTTGGGTGCTGCCTTATGCTGGGAATACACGGCTCGATTCTGAGATATTTAGATGGCTCGATAGATAATTTCCGACATGTCCGATCTCCCGCCCGATCGTTTCCGCGCTCGATTCCGCATTGAGGATAATGGAAAAAGATAAGAAAAACAAGCGGAAGATAAGAGAATCGGCTGCGGAATCGAGCGGGGAATCGATCGGGCGGGAGAATCGAGCGGCAAAATCGAGCGGTGTATGCCCAGCATTAGACCACAGTGTTAATTGTGGCTAGACGGGCACCCAGCGTGTAATTAGGGAGCTGGCAATAGCCGGACCTGGAATTACGGCAAAAAGGGACAGATACTATATGGTGGGGATGAAGAGGAGACATTGGTGGTGGTAGGGGTATTATTAATATTTTTGTAAAATCCTCGTAGATAAACAAAGCTCGGGACTATGATCAGAGCATTAGAAAACTTTGTGTGTAATGGTAGATTGGAAGTGAGACACTAGCACAGTGCAGGGACAAGGTCCTCCAGCACCCAAGGCTGAGACACCAAAGTGCGCCCCTCCATCCCTCCCACCTCAGCTATCACACACGGATTGCTATTAGACTAAGAGGGCCACAGGGCCCACAACCTCCCCAACACCTTAATATCTAGTTATCTGGCTTGCAGTCACTGCTATGTATCCCCTTTTCTTATTTCTTTCTGCTTCATACACAATTAGGAATGACAGCTGAATGAATTGTGTGCCCCCTCCTACACTGCGCCCTGAGGCTGGAGCCTCTCCAGCCTATGCCTCGGTCCGGCCCTGCACTAGCAAATTATCTAGACCAAAAAAAAAGCAAAACCCTGTGTGTCATTAGACAAAACAGAAGTTTGCCTTCTTAAAGAGACACTGAAGTGAAAAAAATAAATTATGATATAATGATTTGTATGTGTAGTACAGCTAAGAAATAAAACATTAGGAGCAGAGGCATAAGTCTAATATGGTGTCCAGTACAGAAAGAGTTAAGTAACTCCAGTTGTTATCTATGCAAAAGAGCCATTGAGCTCCATGACTTTCAAAGTCGCAGAGAGTTCAGTCTTCCAAAGCTTGTTATCTCAACTGTCAGTCATTGTATCATCTTTTTCTCTGCAGAGGACAGGTCAATAGTTTCCTGGCCTGCTCTGTAAAATCATTTAGAATGCTGAGTAGTGTGTGAAATGCAAATATTAGAGAATGATGCAATGTTATAAAACACACTATATAACTGCAAATAAAAATATGAGAATATTTTCTTTGCTACTAGGGTTGTAGTAATTATCCGCACTACACAACCAATTCATTATATCATAATTTTTTTTAGGTTCAGTGTCTCTTTAAAACAGAAGGTGCTTGCAATTATTCAGGTTGGAATATATGAGGTTTCCCACAATGCATCACTGCTGAATATGCAGATCATCTCTTTATTGTCCCTGTAAGCTAAACACACCTCCAGAACCGCTGGAATGCAATAGGCTCAATTATGGTAGCTGTGCGAGGTGAAGAAAGCATTAGTCGGGAAAATACCTCACTGGTTATTTTTTTTTTCTTTGTTGAATTCTGATACATTTTCCCGCCTGCGGATGGCGTTAGGTAGATTACCGACACAGGGGGAAAACAATGCGCAAATCAGTGAGGTATTTTCCCGACCTCCACATGCCTGCACTATCCCCCTCTAATCTGTTTAGACCCCGTGTGTGCAGCGCTGTATGCTAAGTGCTCCCCTCCCCCGCGTGCCTCTGATCCCTCCCCCGCAATGCCTGCGATATGTCCCTCTAATTTACTGGCCTCCGATATCCCTCTGCAATGCTCTGACCCCCGTGCTTTGCCTGCAGCGGCTTACCCGATCCATGCCGATGCGCAGGCTGCAGACACCCGGGTTCCCCATACACTTCCTCTTGAGCGCGGCTACTGATGACGCGATCAGTACAAGCCGCACAGAAGAGGAAGTGTATGGGGAACCCGGGTGTCTGCAGCCCACGCAGCTCATTGTGGTGGAAGGGTCTAGTACGAAATCCTTTACATGCAAACATTTTTGGAAGCAAACATCCTCCATTAGGGGTTTAGCACCTGTCTCAGCTTTAATGAATGGAGTTGTGCCTTTAAGAGGCATTGCAGCTCTATGCAGACAGTGCCAGTCAGGTGCAGCTTGGTTTAGATGCGCTGCCATTCCGCTCTACTGTGTACAAAAAATGTAAGTTCTAGCTTTCTAACGGAAACTGCTATTGTTTAAAATGTAATATATATGGTGCCCACCAGAATATGCTTCTCACTTCAAGTGTACTTTAGGCCGGTTTTACACTGGATTTTGTGACGCAATACAGTGCGTACACTGCATAACACCACGCAAATTAGGTTTCATATGACCCTACGCCACAGTGTTGCAACAGAATCATTTGCATAGGCCCGCCCCGGCTAATGACGTACTCCCTGCTGGGTCCGCGCATGCATGCCATGTTGCACCATGCTGCTGTTGTGCACACTGCCTGCATTGCCCATTGACATGCATTACTGCTTAATCCGTTCATTAGGCAAGGAACATGCGGTAACACGTGGCAGCCTTTGCATTGGCATTGCGGGGATTTGGATACTTTAGACCAACCCCCAACCCCGTCTTCAAGGCCCACCAACAGTGCATGTTTTGTGGATATCCACAGAGGTCGATAATCAGCTCTGCTGAGACACTAATTACTCTACCTGTGCATGTCTGTGGTTCCCTGCAAAACATGTACTGTTGGTGAGCCTTGAGGACAGGGATGGGTAACTATGCTGTAGGGCCCATTTCCAATAGAAGCGGTGGGGCTACATAGCCGCATCGCACCGCGGGTGTCCTGATCCCAATGCACGGCAATGGAATAGTTTCCTTTGCGTGCGGAGCAATCCGAGAATCTAATCCGAGATTCTCACACGGCTGCATCCGGCCGCCGTCCCCTCTGCATCGGGAGATGCGGAAGTGATGCAATGCGGCTAGGTAGCCACACTCGCATCACTTGTCAGTGGAAACGGGCCCTTAGACAGGTTGCTTTGCATTGAGTGAACTATCAAGTCTCCATGGCCCTTGTGGAAGCATCGGGGAAGAGTACAGCGGTGCGACACAGAGTGCAAGAGGCCTCAGATTACACCCTTCCCCATAAACATTTTTGGCTGTCTAGTTACCTTCTCAGCAGCAGCAATGAAGTGTCTGTTGGATCACGCCTGTCTTTTATATAGGACCCGAGTGGGGCTTACACCAGGGCTTCAATTCATCAGAGGAGAGTTAGTAAGTGATAAAAGGTCGGTATTTTACCTCATGCGGTGTTTTAACATTTTTTTTGCAATTCACCAATGTGCGAGTATAGTTAGAGGAGTGTTTGGTAGCAGTCGATAATGGAGCGATATGGAGGCGAAAACCAAGCGAAAAACGGTTGGTAGTTATGCGGTGTTAATGTTTTGCATGTGATACTTTGCCGCTCTGAATGCTGGACGTAAAGGATTGTGGGTAGGAGGAGGAGTTTATTACCAGCACGTGACCGCAGAGGGTTTCCCTCCGTTTTTTGACCCACTCCCTTCATTACAAATCCCTCCCTCCGTTCTGCATATTAAGCAATTACAATATTAAGTGAATGGGTGAAACGGAGGAGGTATTTGGATACATATTTGCACTCCCTCCCGATGAAAAATGTATCCAAATTCCTCCTTCGTCCACTCTATCCACTTAAAGGGACTCCGAGCTCAAAAAATAAAGGAAATTGGTACTTACCTGGGGATTTCTGCAGCCCACCGTAGGTTGGGAGGTCCCCCGGCGTGGTCCTGGCTTCTCTCCCGGTCCCACCCGGGCTGGGTGTCGGGCTGGGTGTCGGGCTCCCACTTCCCGAACCAGGACGCTCTTTGTGATGATGTCGGCCGCTGCGCGTCATCACGCCGCCTGGCGTGACAGTACTGCGCATGCACGATTTAACCACGCATGCGCAGTACTGTCACGCCGGCCGACGTCATTACAAAGAGCGTCCCAGTTCAGGAAGTGGGAGCCGGACACCCGGCCCGGGTGTCGGCGGAGCGGTATGCGGCGGAGGGACCGGGAGAGGAGCCAGGACCACGCTGGGGGACCTCCCGACCTACGGTGGGCTGCAGAAAGCCCCAGGTAAGTACCAATTTCCTTTATTTTTTAAGATCAGGGCCCCTTTAATATTGTAAATTCTTAAAGGGAAGGTTCAGGGAAACGTTTAAAAAAATAAAAATCCATATCCACTTACCTGGGGCTTCCTCCAGCCCGTGGCAGGCAGGAGGTGCCCTCGCCGCCGCTCCAGAGGCTTCCGGTCGTCTTCGGTGGCCGACCCGACCTGGCCAGGCCGGCTGCCAGGTCGGGCTCTTCTGCGCTCCAAGGACGGGCTCTTCTGCGTCCCACGCGGGCGCGCTGACGTCATCGGACGTCCTCCGGGCTGTACTGCGCAGGCGCAGTAGTTCCGCGCCTGCGCAGTAAAGCCCGGAGGATGTCCGATGACGTCAGCGCGCCCGCGTGGGACGCAGAAGAGCCCGTCCTTGGAGCGCAGAAGAGCCCGACCTGGCGGTCGGCCACCGAAGACGACCGGAAGCCTCTGGAGCGGCGGCGAGGGCACCTCCTGCCTGCCACGGGCTGGAGGAAGCCCCAGGTAAGTGGATATGGATTTTTATTTTTTTACACGTTTCCCTGAACCTTCCCTTTAATATGCTTAATATTGTAACTGGGCTGCTCTCTGGTGCCTGAAATATGTACAGTATAGGCTATTACTGTGTGCTGCTAGTAAACTAGCTGCAGAGTGAGCTGCAGCAGCTGTGAGAAAAAACAGATATCTCCAGGTACATTTAGGTGATAGATAGATCTAAAATAACAAATGGTTACACCCCCTATTTTCCCTGGTTAATTGTGATTTTGAGAAAAAATAACGAATAACTACCGACTATTTATCGCGTTTCTGGAGAATTGCTATTATTTTGAGTTATCACATGAGGTAAATTACCGACCATGTGATAAATAGTTCGGTAACGTCTGGTGAATTGACGCCCTGGTCATTAAGGTGTCCAGTAGGACAGACTTCCCTGGTCACTGATTAGTAAATATTGCTGGTTGTATCTTGCATTAAAAGCATACAGTGCTGAACACCAATGTGCCACCAGGATATGAGGTTCCTTAACCATGTGTTGTGTTTTCCAGGGATGGAGAAGATTAACTTTTCGGGAGGTGAGCCCTTCCTGCAGGACAGAGGGAACTTTGTGGGGAAGCTGGTGGAGTACTGCAAGATGGAGCTGAAGCTGCCCAGTGTCAGCATTGTGAGCAATGGCAGTCTGATCACTGAAAGGTGGTTTCAAGCCTACGGTGAGTATCCCTGCCCCAGCCAGCAATAAGAAGTCCTGACTTGCTTGCTGTAAGCCTGGTACACACTTCCAATTTTGATGGGTCAATTTTACCATCTTTATGTAGTATGAGGACCAACAGATGATAAATACCATAGGTAGAATGTGTAGGTAAGCTCACATATTACATGGAAGTGGTAAGATTGGACAATGATTGGCCAATAAAATTTAAAGAGGAACTTTAACCAATGATTGAACTTCATCCCAATCAGTAGCTGATACCCCCTTTCCCACGAGCAATCTTTACCTTTTCTCCAATAGATCATCAGGGGGGGTTGGTGTGTCTGAAATTGTGGTGAAACCCCTCCCACAGAGTGATGTCATTACCAAGTTTGCAGTCAGTCTTCCGTCTGTGAACTTTGTTGTATTTTGGGAAATAACAGCTTTTTCCAACTTCCAAGCAAGCAGTATCTCCCTCTGTGCATAGGACTCTCAGTAACAAACATTCCGTACAGATCACCTGGCATAACTAAAGATGTCACCACCAGTGATACATTTCAGAATGTTAATCAGGTAGAGGAATGATTTTAGAATGGACAAAAACTGACTTAAAGAGGAACTCCAGTGAAAATAATATAATAAAAAAGTGCTTTATTTTTACAATAATGATGTATACATGATTTTGTCAGTGTTTCAGTGTTTGCCCAATGTAAAATATTTTCTCTCCCTGATTTACATTCTGACATTTACCATATGGTGACATTTTTACTGCTGGCACGTGATGTCAGTGGAAGGAGATGCTGCTTGCTTATTTGGTAGTTGGAAACAGCTGTAAAAAGCTATTTCCCACAATGCAATGAGGTTAACAGACAGGAAACTGCCAGGACCATGGTCCTCACAGTTTCCTGTGTAAGGGGTTTCACCACAATATCAGCCATACAGAGCCCCTGATGATCTGTTTGAGAAAAGGAATAGATTTATCATGTAAAAGGGGGTATCAGCTACTGATTTGGATGAAGTTCAATTCTTGGTCACGGTTTCTCTTTAATAATCCATAAATGAATATTGTAAGCAATAAGCAATTTTATTCATTGTTATTTTCACTACAGTTCCTCTTTAAAGCTTTGTATCGGGATGTAGACTTTGACTTTGTTACTAGATATGGAAGAATTATACATTTTGTTTATACATGATATGTAAAGGTTCACCACTTTCAGGTATAGTTTGAGGAGCCTGAGCTCTGTAGCAAGTATAGCCCCTCCCACTCAGGGGGCAGCTCTCCAGACAAATTCTGCCCACCAGCTGCAGCGAGATAACAGTATAATCAGAGGGTGGAGTATGTTTCTATTAAACAGCCAGCATTATATGATATCCATGTCATATGCTGTAAAATTCTCCGAAACCCGTTCAGACTATACAGCAGTGGCACTAAACAGGTTATTTGACTTGTGTTATGTGTAAAGCTAGTCATACACATTTTTGTGTTCAGCTGAGCTTTAGATGAGACTCTTAAATCAAATTTAACCCTTGGTCACATTATAAATCACCAGCGCTATCGCAAGCGCTGAGCGATTTATTATTATTTAGTATTTATATAGCGCCAACATCTCCTGCACCGCTGTACAGAGTGTATTGTCTTGTCACTGTCCCTCAGAGGAGCTCACAATCTTGTCTCTACCATAGTCATAGGTCTGTCTATATTGTGTAGTGTATGTATCGTAGTCTAGGGACAATATTTAGGGGAAGCCAATTAACTTATCTGTATGTTTTTTGGGATGTGGGGGGAAACCGGAGTGCCCGGAGGAAACCCATGCAGACACGGGGAGTACATACACACTCCTTGCAGATGTTGACCTGGCTGGGATTCAAACCGGGGACCCAGCGCTGCAAGACGAGAGCGCTAACCACTATGCCAGTAATTTTGAAAGCGCTTTTCTAAGAGCTTTTTTAGCTTTTTTTTTTTCTCTTCCTGACGTCAGTCAGCAAGTGAACTCTCTGCCCTGGAAATGAATCAATACAATGTGTTTATTCATTAAAATCGCTTGGGAAATCGCTTTTCAAAGTGCTTTTTCAAGCACTTAGTGATTTCCCTATCCTTTCTATTGAATCGCAACCGCTCTGAAAATGGTGCAAGAGCCGTGTTTGCGATTGGATAGAAAGCTCATCGCTTATGTGAGAACGCTCACACAGAGCAACATTACATAAGCGTTAAAAAAAAAACGAGGTTCACAGGCAGGAAACTGCCAGGACCATGGTCCTCACAGTTTCCTGTGGGAGGGGTTTCACCACAATATCAGCCATACAGAGCCCCCTGATGATCAGTTGGGGAGAAAAGGAATAGATTTCTCATGTAAAAGGGGGTATCAGCTACTGATTGGGATGAAGTTCAATTCTTGGTCACGTTTTCTCTTTAATAATCCATAAATGAATATTGTAAGCAATTTTATTCATTATGTTATGTTCACTACAGTTCCTCCTTAAAGCTTTGTATCGGGATGTAGACTTTGACTTTGTTACTAGATATGGAAGAATTACATACAAAATTACATACGAATTACATACAAAATAAATACATTTTGTTTATACATGATATGTAAAGGTTCACCACTTTCAGGTATAGTTTGAGGAGCCTGTGCTCTGTAGCAAGTGTAGCCCCTCCCACTCAGGGGATTGATCTCCAGACAAATTCTGCCCACCAGCTGCAGCGAGATAACAGTATAATCAGAGGGTGGAGTATGTTTCTATTAAACAGCCAGCATTATATGATATCCATGTCATATGCTGTAAAATTCTCCAAAACCCTTTCAGACTATACAGCAGTGGCACTAAACAGGTTATTTGACTTGTGTTATGTGTAAAGCTAGTCATACACATTTTTTGTGTTCAGCTGAGCTTTAGATGAGACTCTTAAATCAAATTTAAGCCTTGTTCACATTATAAATCACCAGCGCTATCGCAAGCGCTGAGCGATCTATTATTATTATTATTTAGTATTTATATAGCGCCGACATCTCTTGCAGCGCTGTACAGTGTATATATAGTCTTGTCGCTTGAAGGAGCTCACAATCTTGTCCCTACCATAGTCATAGGTCTATCTATATTGTATAGTGTATGTATCGTAGTCTAGGGACAATTTTTAGGGGATTTAGGGGAAGCCAATTAACTTATCTGTATGTTTTTTGGGATGTGGGGGGAAACCGGAGTGCCCTGAGGAAACCCATGCAGACACGGGGAGAACATACACACTCCTTGCAGATGTTGACCTGGCTGGGGTTCGAAACCATAGAGACCCAGCGCTGCAAGGCGAGAGCGCTAACCACTATGCCAGTAATTTTGAAAGCGCTTTTCTAAGAGCTTTGTAGCTTTTATTTTCACTTCCTGACGTCAGTCAGCAAGTGAACTCTCTGCCCCGGAAATGTATAAATACAATGTATTTATTCATTAAAATCGCTCGGGAAATCGCTTTTCAAAGCGCATTTACAATCGCTTAGTGATTTCCCTGTCCTTTCTATTGAATCTCAAACACTCTGAAAATGGTGCAGGAGCCGCGTTTCTGATTGGATAGAAAGATCATCGCTTATGGGAGAACACTCACACAGAGCAACATTACACAAGCGTTAAAAAAAATTTGAAATCGCCCCTAATGTGAACAAGCCTTTAAAGTGACTCTGTAACAAAAATTACAACGTTTTTTCTACCATCCTACAAGTTCCTAAACCTATTCTAATGTGATCTGGCTTGCTGCAGCTCTTTCTACTATAACCATCTCTGTAATAAATCAATGTATCTTTCCCCTGTCAGACTTGTCGGCCTGTGTCTGGAAGGCTGCCAAGTTCTTCAGTGTTGAACTGTTCCTCTATGCACACTCCAGTGTGTGTTTTATTTACATAAGCCAGCAGCTTCTCTGCTATCTTATCAGTGATAGAAGAGTGCTGGATAAAAATCCTCCTCTGGAGGCTGTGAAAGGAGCTGGTCTGTCACATACTAAGGAATTAACGACATAGGCAGAGCTGTCTGCAGGAAGCCTGTAATGTTCAGTGCATGAGAGAAGCTGGGGACAGAAGGTAAACACACACAAGTGATCTCTTGAGATTCAGAAGTAAGGCTGTTTACAGCCTGCTTGTGTATAGATGTATTTTCTATGTGTGTACATGCTGTACATCAACCTACTTCCTGTTTTGGTGGCCATTTTGTTTGTTTATAAACAAACTTTTTAAAACAGTTTTTGACTACTTTTAATGCGGCGGGGAGCGGCGAAATTGTGACAGAGGGTAATAGGAGATGTCCCCTAACGCACTGGTATGTTTACTTTTGTGCGATTTTAACAATACAGATTCTCTTTAAGGTGAACCGAATACACTTTAGGCTGTTGGATCGACGCAAAGTCATCGATAGTGGGCTGAAGATGTAAATTCTGTCGATCGCGCAGAATGGAACATTTTAAAGGGACCCTGAACAATGCTAAAAAAAGGAAATCTGGACTTACTTGGGGTTTCCTCCAGCCCCCTGTAGCCTGTGAGGTCCCTCTGTGTCCCATTGGCATTAACCTGGCGAGTTCGGTTGAAGTTACACATGCACGGCCCATCCACGCACCCGGTGCTTCGACATCCTGTGTGTGCCGTGGCAGGCAGCTGACACAGCTAAGGGATCAAATAACAGTTGTGCTTATTCACAGATGAGGGGGAATTAGACAGGCTAAACTCTCTCAATACATACAGGGTGCATTTCTCTATGTTTTCCTTCTGTCCTGTGTAAAGGTGCATACACACATCAGACTATAGTCTTTGGAAAATGAAAGATCACAGACCAATCTTACCACCCTTCATGTAGTATGAGAGCCATACTCTACACAGTCTTTTCTATGGAGCTGAACTCCACATCAGAAAAAAAATCATTGCAAGATGCTGCACACACAGATGCTGTACAGACACAAAAGATCAGTATCTGCAAAAGATCAGTTCCTGCTAAAAATCCATTCCTGCAAATTGCAATGATAGTCTATGAGATCTGCAGATCATCATACACACATGATTTAACTGACATTCATCTGCAGATCAGATCCACCAGGATGGATTTTCAGATCTGCGGATGATTGTCTGATCTGCAGATGAATGTCAGTTAAATCATGTGTGTATGATGATCTGCAGATCTCATAAGACTATCATTGCAATTTGCAGGGATGGATTTTTAGCAGGAACTGATCTTTTGCAGATACTGATCTTTTGTGTCTGTGCAGCATCTGTGTGTGCAGCATCTTGCAAAGATTTTTTTCTGATGTGGAGTTCAGCTCCATAGAAAAGACTGTGTAGAGTATGGCTCTCATACTACATGAAGGGTGGTAAGATTGGTCTGTGATCTTTCATTTTCCAAAGACTATAGTCTGATGTGTGTATGAGCCTTAAGAGGTCCACTTAGTTTTGTGTACTGAAGGAGTTATCAACAGGAGCTGTCAGGATAGCATGCTGTAGACACCGCCCAATTCCCAACCAGCAACAAGAGTTATTCAGACCTTCCCCTCTGTTCAACTGTTCACAAGAAATGCAGTGTTTATTAATACACTAATTGTTTCAACCTTAAAGTAAACCTCCGGGCTAAAAATCTAATCAGCAGAGCTGAAAAGGCTTGGTGTTTCTTTAACAGTTTCACAGCATCAGAACTTTGTTTTTCTTTCCAAAGTATCATTTTTAGTTGCATTTTTAGCTAAGCTCTACCCATCAAAGAAAACTGCCGGGCTTTTTTCCATGATGCTGTGCAAAGCATGATGGGATTTCCTATGTTGTTATTCACGTTGCCTAGCAACTGGGAGGGGTGATCAGCACACAGGACAGTTGGAACTGTGTCTCATGCACCCTGTCACCTCCTTTCAACCAAAAAGATGGCTGCCCTCAGGAAATCAAACATTTGCCTGTTCTTTTAAAACAGGGTTGGTAAAAGATTATATTACCTATCTATATTAATTAACATAACTAACTAAACTAACTTAATGACAGTATGTTTGTTTAGGCTGAAGTTCCTCTTTAATGCAATCCAATAAATACAGTAAATCATACTGATTAAGGTTCCCTTATCATTCAGGTGAACACTTGGACATCCTGGCTGTGTCCTGTGACAGCTTTGTGGAAGATGTCAACAAGCTGATTGGCCGGGGACAAGGAAAGAAAAACCATGTGGAGAAACTGATGAAGATCAGACAGTGGTGTCGGGATTACAATGTGGCTTTCAAAATAAACTCTGTGATCAACCGTTATAATGCGGATGAAGACATGAGCAAGGAGATTGAAATGATCAACCCCATACGCTGGAAGGTAAGTGGCTGCCTGGGAATAATGCCTGACAGACCAGCAGGAAATGCATTGTGGGATGAGAAAACAATGTATCCAAAAATGTTCAAAACAAAATATTACAAGCAGCAGCTGTTCACACTACAAAACAATCTGTGTGCCAAAGTCTCACCGTGAGTAAGTGCTACCCCGGAGCTCCTGCAGCAGAGCACACTCCCCAGAGCTGGATCATGTACAAGGCAACTTAGGCAGCTGCCTAGGGCCTGATGGTTATCCAGGGGACTGGATGACACCTTTTCTGTCCCTTGTTCCCCATCTTACTTTTCAAATGAATCCAGCAGGGGGAGCTAAATTTGGTATCTTGCCTAGGGCCCCATTTCATGTTAAATCTTCTCTGGTGCTCCCTCCTGTGCCTGCCTGTTCTCCATGACCTGGCGACATGTTACGTGACTAAGCATAAATGTGAATGCTCAGACAAGTAGGGCCATATCCAACTCACTTTTTCTTCTAAGTTTTTTTCTAGGTGATATTTTCACACTTTATTAATAACATGCCATTTAAGCCACCAGCAAGCAAGAAAATACTCCGAATAATTTTGATAGTACTTTTGCACCTACTTTTTAGTACTTTTTCAGTTGCAGATTGCTAAAAAGTCATTTTAAACAAAGATAAATAAAATATGTCCTAGGAGAAAACTTAGGACAAAAGTTGAATTGAATAAGGGCCATAAAGTGCTCGGGTTTTCTCAGGTTTGTGCTGAGGTTTTTTTTTATCCTTAGGATCCACTACCAGGGGTCTCAAACTCGCGGCCCGCGGGCCATTTGCGGCCCTCGATACAATATTTTGTGGCCCTCGCTCCCAAGTAATCTGCCGCATCCCCGCCGCTAAACGAGGGCTGCAGAGCCCCCAAATCGCCTGGGGGGCAACCCACCGGCATTTCCTGGAAGGGGCAGAGCTTTCAGCTCTGCCCCTCCTGACGTCAATCGCCGCACGGATCACCGCCTCTCCCCACCCCTCTCTGTGAAGGAAGAGTGAGAGGGGCAGGCAGAGGCGGCGATGCGCCGCGATTGTGAAATCCCTTATGCGGTCCAGCCTCATCCTGACTTTGCCTCCTGCGGCCCCCAGGTAAATTGAGTTTGAGACCCCTGCACTAGTCTTTAAAGTCTATGGGCAGTTTTAGATTTTACTGCTTCTAAGCACTAGAGGGCGCTATTGGTAAAGTATGTATATAGTATAACTGTAGAAAAGAGTAGTAATTGTGTGTCTTCTCACCACCAGGTGTTCCAGTGTCTCATCATCGATGGAGAGAATTGTGGGGAAGATGCTCTGAGACATGCCGAAACGTTCGTCATCAGCAATGAAGAGTTCAGAGGCTTTCTGGATCGTCATAAGCACAATAAATGTTTAGTTCCAGAATCTAACCAACAGGTATTTACTTTGTAATCACAGAAATCAATTTATTTAAATAAATAAGAAAACCAATAGCCTTTAGTTATATTGAGGAGGAGGTGGAGTCTTCTACAATAGCCTAGATACACTATTGAGTGGAGATTTCAGGGTTAATAATGCACAACTGATATCTAGAAAGGTACTGCCCTCCTGAACTTTGACCCTGATCACTCTGTCCCTGGGGATCGCATCACATCACATTGTTGGGAGCTACAGGAGGCACTGAACTGTCACAATAAGTGTTACGTTAACATTTACAACTCCTATAAAGTGGAGCTGAACTCTTGCACAGGACAGAAGGAAAACATAGAGAAATGCACCCTGTATGTATTTAGTGAGTTTAGCCTGTCTAAAGTTGAGTATTTAACACCCAACGGGTCCAGCGACGTCCTCTTGACAACGAGCGTTCAGCGTCTCCTCTTCCTGCTTGTGACATCACGTACCCACATCGCAAGATTGCAGAAACGACTGCTCATTGCTTAAAAAAAAAAATCACCGGTCGTCGGAAAAATCATCTGGGAAATGGTGGGCACGGGCCTGAAAGAGACTCTGTAACAAAATTTTCAGCCTTATTTCTTCTATCCTATAAACTCCTATAAATGTTCTAATGTGGTCTGTCTTACTGCAGCCTTTTCTAGTTGCACAATGGCTGTATTATCTCTGTTATCTAATCTAATCTTCTTTCCTTTGCTGGCTTTGTGGGCTCAGGCAGGAATGTGCTGCTCTGCTGTGATAAGTAGAAGTTATACACACCCTCTCCATGCCCCCTGCAGGCTCTGTATGAGTCACAGACTGAGCTTCTCTGAGCCTGTCACATGCTGGTTAGCAGCCATGTTTTTTGTTTGTAAACACTGCCTAAAACTGGCAATTACAAGCCAGGATCTCAGCAGGGAGTGGCAGAAACAGCAAAGAGGGGCTCAGGAGACCATAATGAATAGAATGGTATGCTTTTTATTGTAAGAATTTTAGAGTCCAGATTCCTCCTCATCTGTGTCTAATCACCAGTGTCATTTTATCTCTCAGCTGTTTCAGCTGGCTGCCTCGGCAGAGCAGTTAAATTGTTAACAAAGCATGTTAACCCCTATGTCTGCTTCCATGAAAGCAGGAAGCAGACACACTGCAGATTTATTGCAGGATTTGTATCAGCTGTAACAAAAAATATTTTTCTTTAAAGGTTATTATGCTGTTGCATATCTTTTAGAGCAGAGAGGAAGTTCTGAGTTCAGGTCTGACTTAACATCAGCAGCACCTTCATCTCATGAGAAAGTATTATTTATTAACCTCCTTAGCGGTAGCCCCGTGTGTGACACGGGGTAAGCCGCCGGAGGGTGCCGCTCAGGCCCTGCTGGGCCGATTTAAATAATTTTTTTTTTGCTGGACGCAGCTAGCACTTTGCTAGCTGCACCAGCACCCCGATCGCCGCCGCGCGCCCATTCACAGCTATCCGGTGCGGCGCGCGCCCCCCCCCCCCCCCAGACCCCTGCGCTGCCTGGCCAATCAGTGCCAGGCAGCGCCAAGGGGTGGATCGGGTCTCCCAATGACGTCCCGACGTCGCTGACGTCGGTGACGTCATCCCGCCCCGTCGCCTTGGCGACGGGGGAAGCCCTCCAGGAAATCCCGTTCTTTGAACGGGATTTCCTGATCGCCTATCGCCGGAAGCGATCGGCGGGGCTGGGGGGATGCCGCTGAGCAGCGGCTATCATGTAGCGAGCCCTGGGCTCGCTACATGATTTAAAAAAAAAAAATTTAAAAAAAACTGCTGCGCTGCCCCCTGGCGGTATTTTTCATACCGCCAAGGGGGTTAACCAGTTTAGCTTTTTTGGATGTACCTGCTATGCCCAAAAGGCTGCTGCTGCCCACCTATTTCCAAATAAAATATTGGCACTAGACATTGGGATAGGGAGATAATTTAAATGGTGTAATAACCGGGACAAGTGGGAAAATAAAATGTGCATTTTAATTATGGTAGCATGTATTATTTAAAGCTATAATGGCCAAAAACTGAGCAATAATGCATTTATTTTCTTATTATTCCCGTTAAAATGCATTTAGAAAAAAAAATTCTTAGCAAAATGTACCACCCAAAGAAAGCCCAATTGGTGGCGGAAAAAACAAGATATAGATTATTTAATTGAGATAATTGGTGATAAAGTTATTGGCGAATGAATGGGAGGTGAAAATTGCTCGGATGCATAAGGTGAAAAATGTCTGAAGGCTGAAGTGGTTAATATATATGTATTTTTTTACTTTATTTCAGATGAGAGATTCCTATCTTATATTGGATGAATATGTAAGTACATAAAATCAAATTCCAAATACTTAATTGTCGTGTTCAAAGCATACCTGAACCAGGGGAAAACGTTTATCTATATTTAACTGGTGCTTCTTCCAGCCTATCGTAGTCTTTGAGGCCCTTGGAGTCCTCCCTGCCATTGTTCCTCTGTCACCCCATTTAAGGGCATACAAGAGGATTCGCAGCCGGGAGACTTGGGCACAGAATACAGCCGGTATGGCTTATCCTGCTGCTGCACAAGTTCCCAGCAGTGTTAATTACTATTCCCCCTCCAGGTCCACATGGATGGAGGGGAATGATGTAATTCGGCTTCCAGCTATTGCTGGCGGACGAATTACAGTGTTTTAAATGTAACTTCAGCTCCGTATTCTGACGGCGCCAAAGTTACTCACTGCGCGCCGCTATAGCTGTAATTCCTATTACAGTCTATGGTGGCTCCGGCTGCGCCCAAATCTCCTGCGCTGGATTGCCAGTTTTCGATTTAAAGTCTGTGACTCACTTGGATCAGGCACTATGGTACATACGCTGTCCTGGCCATGCACCTCCCTGATCCAACCCCAGTGGACAGGAATGTACTGTGCATGTGCAGAACACTCCTGGCCACAGGCGAGCGATCAAGGAGGCATATGGCTGGGATAGTGCAGATGCTGTAGTGCGTGACCCGGACGAGTTGTGGACTTTAATTGGGTGACAGTGGAACTATGGAGGGGACCCTGAGGACACAGAGGAACCTCAAGAACTACAGGTGGCTGGCAGAAGCCCCAGGTAAGTGGAAGTCAACTCAACTTTAAACTTCCATATTATTCTAAATAAACAGAATTTAGAATAAAATAGTGTACATCTGTTTTTTCAGAATTGTCGTGTGTTTTTGGCTGATAAAGGCATGAATAATAATTTTGTCAAGGTTATCTCAATGTCTTAGCTGCTCCCTGTTCCAAATCTGTACAAACCCGACACCAGCAATTAATGGCTGTTGACATTTACTGCAATGGTTTTAGATTTGCTGCTGTTACTTTGCAAGTGATGATGGGAACTGAGTATCTGGAGAGCAGTTGATATTTCTGTATGATCCAGAGCTCAGCAATTCTTCTCACAGATTAGCGTAGACAGGCCGCCTCGCATAACTACTGGCAGGTCCCCCTGAAAAATCTCTCTGCCCTACCCCCCCCCCCCCCCCAAAAAAAAATTGCAGTGCACTCATGTGCCTTCTGCTGAACCCCACCCAACTATAGAGCGGAACTGTACTGTACCTTCTTCCAACGAGCAGAGCAACAGGTCCTCTCTCCACTGTAGCCGCCACACCACACAGCCAATCTCCCTGCAGCTCCTGCCTCAGAGGCGGAAGCCACAAGGAAATAGGCTGTATGGCGGCTACAATCAAGAGTGAGGACCTGCCGCTCCATTCACTGGAAGAAAGTAAAGTATAGCTCTGCTCTGCACCTCAACATGGAACCAGGCACCCTTATCCCCTGCACTGGCGGAGAGTTGTGGGGGCTATTGCTACGTCCCTTGATTTGTATATGTAAATTTCACATAACAATATTATTTTGAAAAGAAACATTGATTCATTACTAGAGACATGTCTGGAGCTTCTATCAAGTGCCTCTGCCTAGGCAGTGAAGCATGCAGAGGGAGGGGACAATATACTCATAAATGGTGGCAGACCAAGCTCCAGAAAGAACAAAAAAACATCAGTCTGGCAGGAAGTACTGTGGTGGATCCACAAAGGCAGTTTACTTTTACATTTGTTGACCTCAGTGGACGTTGTACTTTGGATAGTTAGCATTGCTTTAGTTGGTCCTTTTTAACTTTGCTTGATCTATCTAATGAAGCCCCTTTTTAACTATGAGGCCTTCCCACTCGCGGACTGCGCTCCCACATGGACAAAGGGGTCAATTGCCCCAGGGCCCCAGCATCATAACGTAGGACCCCCCGTGTGTACGCCACCACCCCACTAAACTATGTGGCAACTGGCCAAAGGCCCACTGAGGGATGCCTCAGCATTACAGAGGCAGTGGGGACAGGAACATTCTCACTTCCTCTGAGTTCCAGGTGTTACAGGTCTTTCTGTCTCCTCTGTTGTGTAGCTGCTTTGCACTTCCTGCTTCTCAGTGTTGGGCTCCTGTGCCCAATCTGAGGAGCAAGAAGTGCAGAACAGCAAAACTACAGAAGAGACAGACGGACCTGCAACGCCAGGAACTCTGAGATGAGTGTCCTGTCACCCACTACCTCCTTAATGCTGCGAAGGTGAATGGGCGGGATGCATATCTGGCTACTATACTGGGGGTGTCAGGGTGGCTCCAGGTTACTTTTGCCCCAGTGTCCCATTGTAGCTAGAACCGGCCCTGTTCCCACTGTATACTTACAACCTTTCATAATGAAAGGAGGTCACCAGTCATTACCTTAATAAATTATATAAGTTCACCACTGCCTCCTCTAATTACCAAATTTTGGCTTTTAAGCTCCTTTAAAACCCATTTTATCCTTTTGGCGCCTCTGTTCTCTCTTATATAATATTGTATCCACCCTTGGTGGAGGGTTGCGACCCTTTCTACTATCTACAGAGAGCGACTTCTTATTCCTGAGTGGGGTCAGGATAATCTCCCCACCTGCCTTTACAGTGGTTGCCTATTGGTGACCCATGTTTGTGAGTATAACAACTATTACTCTTTGTCATTACCCCTTTGTCAATACATACTACACTATTGGGGCTCTTGGTGTTCCTCTGTTTATCTCGATTACCTTAATAAAGTGTTTTGAGAAAGAATTTGAGGAAAAAGGGTTAGAGTGAGAAATGTGACTTTTATTCTTCCCTTTTAGATGCGTTTCCTGGACTGCCGAAACGGGCGGAAAGATCCCTCCAGGTCCATCTTGGATGTTGGTGTTGAAAATGCGATCAAATTTAGTGGCTTTGATGAAAAGATGTTCTTCAAAAGAGGTGGAAAATATGTGTGGAGCAAAGCAGACCTGAGGCTGGACTGGTGACAAGAGCCTGATAATGGACTTCATCTAAAAGGATATATACACAAGAAGAGTATTATTATCACTATGGCCTTCAGGAGAGAAGTGGAGGCCTCAGCTAATCTAACTACAGGACTATCCCAGGATGAGGTTCTCACCAGCAGTGACTGCTTCCTAAGTTCCTATGGTATCCACTAACTGATTGTATACAAGGTTGTTTCTGGACATTTTGGCACCCAGGGCAAGGCAGCCTGTCCAATAACTTATGAATAGGAAGTCTGTAGCCTACATTAATTGGCTTTGCAGACAGCAATGACAAGGTGATAGGATATATACAAAAAATATTGTTGTTTAAAAGGATATACGCATTATTACCTCACTGGCTCAAACTCACTCAACCCACATAACAAAACCTTCCTTTATCTGTTAATGGATAAAAAGGGGGCCAAAAAGAGTTCATACATACATCTACTAAGGTATCCACTCCAGGACTGTGTTCTCTATTTCCCCGAGCAAGTCTCCGGTTTTCCACCATCCTTCCTGTACGATGACCACACGTGGTTGTGACCAGTGACCCAGATAATTCTAGCTTTTGCACATGTGCAGTTAGCTCCAGGAAGCTGTTCTGACCATGCTCTTGACAGCTTCCTAATCATGGCATGCACTTTTACAACACTATCAGCAGTGCAGGTGAAGACAGAAGCATGGCCAGAGCAGTGTCCTGGAGCCAACTGTGCACACGCAAAAGCTACAATATCTGGTGCAAAAGTTCCGACCATTTGTGGTCGGGGCCTAGTGTGGGATGGATTGTGGAAAACCGGGGGCTTGCTCGGGGAAAATGGAAGACCCAGTCCTGGGGCATGATAAACAAAAGCGCGCTAAAGCATAGCACGACCGTGCTATGCGTTTAGCGCGCAATGTGCCCTGCGTGAAGGTTTGTGCGCATACAGAGTTACGTGCGCGCGCTAATGCGGCAAAGTGCCTTCACGCACGGTACATTGCACGCTAAGCGCATAGCACGCTTTTGTTAATCAAGCCCCTGGAGTGGATACCTTAGTGGATATATGTATGTACACTTTTTAGGCCATTGGGAAGGACTACAGAACTGTGGTGTCGCTTAGATTATGGGGGGCTGGACGAAGCCCCAGGTGTGGCTAAATGGTTGTAGGGAGGTTTACTCAATGCCAGCTTTTGCCATCTACAAACATAAGCAATTCTGAAAACATTGCATTTTTCTCTTATATAAGCTCAACTTATTTATAATTTTATAATTGCTGAGTATAAATCGAATAAAAACTGAGTTTGTTGGCTAGAGGAACCAATCAGAATTCTTATTTGATTCAGAAGCAGATTGGTTGCTTTTGGTATCTGCTCCAAATCCCATTCCAGTTTTCCTTGCACTTGACTTGATAAATCAGCTTAATTATTGCGACAGGCATTAGGCCTGGGACCCACTAGCCGCTTTTGCTAATGCAACGCTATGTGTGGGATCCCAGTTGAGGGATGTGAATTACAAAGAAAAAAAATCCCCCATAGCATTACATTAGCAAGAGCTTTTTAAATCACAAGTGCTTAGAAAAGCGCTTGCAGTGTGAACCAGCCATTAGGCCCCGTTCACATCACAAACGCGGATGGCTATGCGTGCGGAACGCAACGCGTACGAACGTACACCATCCGCGTTTGTGTGCGTTGCGTGGCTGGTCCCATCACTGAAAAGCGAATGGGACAGCCACGCGTTTTTACAAAAAATGCGTGCAGCATGCGTTCCCGGACCGCACAGGTCCGGAACGCATGCAGTGTGAACATCAGACATTGCACTCTATGCACTGTCTGATGTCGTGCATGTCGGCCACCTGCACGCGTTTCCAAAACGCGTCTGGAAACGTGTGCAGTGTGAACGGGGCCTTAGAATAACTTGAACACTTCAACAGTTGGCCAAACAAGCAGTCAGGTTTCGGGTGTTCATTGAAGCAAGAATTCTGAATGGCTGGATAACTGCTCTTCTTTTGATTTCAGACACTTTGCACTTTTTCTTGAAAATAGGCACCAGTTTTTGCTATATGTTTATGTAAACTTTATGTTGTGTTTGGCTCTTGTATTAGTGTTTCTACTACTGTTATTTTTATTTTGTAAGCTTGTTTGTGGTTTGTTTTAATTTTCATGTTTTGAGAACTCCAGGCAAAATATTTGTTTTCTTTTTTTACCAGCGTTAAACAGAGATAGTCAATGACATTCAAATAATTTTGACTTGCATTGAAATATTATGTAAATTGCATGCTGCTTGAAATTGAACCAATCAAAATAACTTTGTGTTTTGTTTTTTTACTGATCCAATATCAAGCTGCATGCGATCAACATCAAATTCCAATGAAAGTTAAGATGATTTGCATTAAAAAACACTAATGACCTATTGATGTATGTGTTCCCATTGAGTCACTGTGGACCATCTGCAATTCACTTTTTCTCCAGAGTTTTCTCCTAGGAGATATTGTTTCATTGTATTTGGAATAACTTTTCAGCACTTTGCAATTGAAAAAGTACCAAAAAGTAGGAGAAAAAAGTACTATCAAAATATTTTTCAGTATTTTCTTGCTTGCTGGTGGTTTAAAAGGCATTTTATTGAGAAGGTGTGAAAATATCACCTAGGAGAAAACTTAGAACAAGTGCATTGGGGTATGTCCACTACACCCCAGTAAACGTTACATGTGCAGGCAGTGTACTTAAAGCTCACCAGGCTTTGCACCATTAACCTCCCTGGCAGTACGCAGTTTCGGTGGTTGCGTCTGTGGGAGTAATTTTTTGAATAAAACTTGTTGTAAACCTTGTAGCTAGCACTAGGCTAGCTACCTGTGTCTCCTAAGTCCACCTTCACCTTTCTGATCCCCCCGATTGTCGGCGCTTATATTTACCCAGCTGCAATCCCGCGAGAGCCGCAGCCTCCTCAATCAGCTTCAGTCGTTGCTATGGCGACAATTGGACATGACGTCTGACGTCATGCCCAGTCCCGATCCTCCCCATAGGGAAGCCTGGAGGTGTTCGGAGAGGCTGCGGGATCCGGGGGGTGGTACGTATAACGGCAGCGATCGGGGGGATCGGAGCAGAGCGACTTGGGGAACACCGGTAGCTAGCCTAGTGCTAGCTACAAGGTTTACAAGTTTTATTCAAAAAATTCCTCCCGGGGACATGTAATCCTCTGCGGCGGCTACCAGGAGTGTAGGTCAGGGTTACCGCCAGGGAGGTTAAGAGTCTGATGGTGAAATGTCTTTTTTTTTCGGTGCAGATCCATTTATTTACAATGTTAATTTAAAAGCTCCAGAGCAGCATATTTATATGACCTTTACAGTATCTGATCTTGTTAGGGCCTGGAGTCCGGAGGCAAAGAACTCAGGTCTTCAGAGTAAAATGACAGTTATGAATATTTGCATCATTTTCCCCTGGCTTGGAATTACCAATATAATTTTAGGAGAACCATCATCTACTCCTATTTTCCTATAAGCGGACACCAATCATCACTATTGTAGGGTGTTCCCTTCTAGAGAAACGACATAACTGACTTTCTACAAATGCTAGAATCAGTTTAAGCATGGCAATATGTGTCTCTTTTCTGTAGGTACTATATTCCTGATTTCCTTGATTTTCAATTCTATCTTACCCTTAAAAATCCACTTAAAAGTTTGCGAGGCTTTACATCCATGTTGCCTGTATAATGCAAGCTATAAATATTATGTAAAACTTTACAAACATTTTGTAAAATCCTGTCAAATTTACGTGCGCTACCTGCGCATATAATTTTTTTTTTTACAATAATTCCTGCGCATATAAAGTTTAATGGGTGAGGTCAATATACCCCATTGTGTCCTTAGTGACCCCATCACTGGGACAGAAAGGCTCACTATCTGGTTGTAATTTCTCTGTAACTAGTCAGTGTGCAGTTGTGCTGTTTTTCTAATGTGCATACATTTCATGGATTAAACGCCTAGTTATTATTAGCATTAACTTTGTCCATGTATTTATATATTGAGTGAAATTTTATTATCAGTTGGTTAACTCAGGATGGAATAAATAGAACTTAAAGTTGTGTTTACAGTGTTTAATTGCAAATGTACATGTTGTAAATACTATATATTTTTGTATTTTCTTTTATGGTTGTGTTCTACTTTGTGATATGCCAATAAAAACAAAATTACATGTTTACATTACTGCCTGTGGCTAGTAATTGAAATGCTGTTTGTTCAAGCTTTTGTGTGCTACAGCAGTCATGCTTATACTGTGTGTGTGCGCTGAAAAAAGGCTTTGAGGTGGCATTTTGATGATGTGCATATTAGGTGTTTTGTGCTGTTGTTTTACTCTACTCCATAGTTTTTAGATTCTTATTCCACCATGTGAGATTCCTCCTGAGTCTCTGCCAACCCAGTTTGATACAAAAGTAAAGCCTTCATAGAAGTTGCTGAGTTGAGTGTTCTCTTTGCAGCCATCATCAAAGGCCACACTCAAAGTGGCCTTTGTGTTGGGTTCCCTATGACAGCAAGAACACAATCGATCCGGACTGTGGCTCCACGCGTTACCCGTGCTGTGTTGGGTAAGGTGAAGCCTACAATCAAGTGTATGCTTCACTTTCACTGTTAATGTGCATGTTTAGTGGTAATGTAAATCAACAGGCTAGTTCACAATTGAATGCGTTTTTCACGTGCAGAAAAACAATGCAAAACTGTCCGACAACTCATGCAGAAAAACTGATGCAGAAAACTGATAGACAAATGTGGATACAGCCTTGAAGGGGAACTGAAGTAAGAGGTATACGGAGGCTGCCATATTTATTTCCTTTTAATCAATACCAGTTGCCTGGCAGCCATGCTGGTTTATTTATCTGCAGTAGTATCTGAATAACACCAGAAACAAGCATGCAGCTAGTCTTGTCAGATCTGACTTTAAAGTCTGAAACACCTGATCTGCTGCATGCTTGTTCAGGGGCTATGGCTAATAGTATTAGAGGCAGAGGATCAGCAGGGCTGCCAGGCAACTGGTATTGATTAAAAGGAAAAATATGACAGCTTCCGTATACCTCTTACTTCAGTTTCCCTTTAATGAATTATTCTGGTGAAGTTCCTCAGGTGCTATTGCTGCTAGGTTCTGCTAATTATCATTATTCTGTGCTGGCTATTGTCAGCAAAAACGTGCATTATAAACAAGAAATCTGTTTTCTGCAGGTCTACATGAAAACCTTTCCTTCACTTTAGCATGAGAAGTATGTATCTGAAACCTGCAGTTTCATGGCTTTCTGGGTAGCGGCTTAGCTTCCTGATTGGAGGAAGCTCACGGAGGCGGGCAGCAAGAGTACAGAGGCGGAGAAGCCCTGCAATAGAGGAGGCGGGGGAGGAGAAGCTGAGTGACAGGCTGCAGGTAAAGAGAGCGGGAATACCGCAAGGAGATAGGGAGAATCTGCGAGTGGAGCAAGAACTGCAACCTGGTCCTCAACGCAACAAAGACTGTTGAGCTGATTGTGGATTTCAGGAGGAACCCTCCCACTCACCCACCAGTCTACATAGGCGAGACCGAAGTCTCCAGAGTGTCATCGGTCCAGTTCCTTGGCACAACCTTATCCACTGACCTAAGGTGGGAACAGAATACCATCAAAATTCAGAAGGCGGCACAGCAGAGGCTTTTTTTCCTGCGCCAACTTAAAAAATTTGGTATGCCTCGGGAGCTGCTGACCAGCTTCTACACCGCTACCACGTAGTCCATACTTTGCTCCTCAGTCATCGTCTGGCATGCCCGCGCATCGGCCAGCGACAGACATAAACTGCAAAGAATCATTAGTGAGGCGGAAAGGATCATCGGATCGCCCCTGCCACCTCTCGATCTCCTCCACGCGGCTAGGATGAGGAAGAGGGCCACCAGGATCTCCTGCGGTCCCTCCCACCCTGGCAGCCGCTTCTTTGAGCCCCTCCCATCCGGCCGCCGCTTCCGTACTATCCCAACCAAGACCACCAGGCACAGGAACTCTTTCTTCCCCCAGGCAGTTCTGCTGCTCAACAACTCTGACTCCTGACCCTTCCGTCCTAGTCTGCATTCAGCATACTCGCCTCAGTGGCTCTTCTGCCTCTCTCTGCATCTCTAACACACAAACTTCTGTTCCTTTTCTGCATATCTAACACACAATACAAAAGATGTATCGTACTGTTATGTTGCTGGTATGCGGTACTGTAGCCGCCAATGTATGTAAATGCTGTCAGTATGTGTAACTTGTAGCCGTATATATATGTAAATTGTACAACTGTCTTTACGTACTTGCCAAGCCATGTGTACCACAAGCAATTCCGAGTACGGCAACACCGTACTTGGCGAATAAATCCATCTTGTATCTTGTAAGCAGGTTGTTGCTAGCCTAGCGCTAATTGTCGTGGGAAACAGCAGGGGGTGGGGGGGGGGGGGTGTAACCAACGGCTGCAATAAGACACAGAGGCATGTAATTGTGCACAAAACATGCCTCTGTGTTCTTTTAAGATTTAAAAAAACACCTCGGGTTCTCTTTAAAGAGTTTTCTCCACACCTGTGTTATAGGTACTTTAAAGAGAACCCGAGGCGGTTCGTGGAGGGGGGCAGATGGGACACAGGCATGTTTGCTGCCTCTGTGTCCCCCACCGCCATGCTATAGCCACCTGAGATTGATGACAATATTTGTTATTTGACGCTATCTCGGAGGTAAACATATGGGAGAGGGATCCCCTATTTAAACCACCAACCAGGAGTGTTCTTGCAGGGTTCCCAAAGCTGCCATTGGGCAGCTCTCCCTTCTTGGCCGTTCCCCCTGCCACTCCCCCGCCTCCCTGAACACTGTGAATGAGAGACACAGTCTCTTTCCAGCGTCGTGACCCAGAGGTCATGAAAGCAAAAGTAAGCCAGTGCGGCCCACAGGAGCTGCGTTTTTTGCAGCTACCTGATCCGCTCAGCCCCCCGGATCAGGTAGCCTTTGTTGTTGTTTTTTTAACCTATGAGCCCACCTTGGGCTTTCTTTAAAGAACCCTCCCTTACAGAGGCAAGAAACTTTCACAGCTCTAACGACTTTAGGATTGTTGTAAAATCTTTCACCATCCAGGGCAGCTTTTTGCCTCCTTCGTCTGGTGATCAGAGGTTTTATCTGCTCCAGCTCTACATTCGAGCATCATGTCAATCTATACCTTTATTCAGGCTAATGCTGGGAATACACCATGAGTTTTTTTCTGCAGATAGATGTCTCGATAGACAATTTCCGACAGGTCTGATCTAATTTTGATTGTTTTTCTCATAGAAGTAAATGGAAATCTACTAGAAAAAAAAATATCGTAAAAGCGATCGGAAAGTACTAATAATGTATTCCCAGCATTGAAGAATTTTCCTCACTACCTGACTCTTGCTTAACACAATCACCTTTATCCCCATTCTGTGCCTCATCCTGCCTTAAGGTTTAAGTCTTCAAAATCATCTCTAAAATTATCTAAACCTTTTACATTAAAAGTAGAGGCATATTTGTCTAGTACCTTCGCTACTGGTGTCCACGCACTCTGTCCTAGTCACTTGGACAGCTTACAAAACTCCTGCACTGTGTCAGTACTCTTAAACTGCAATACTTTGCTTAGAAACATTTAAAAATCAATTCCAGCAACAAATCAGTTAGCAATGAGAGTATCCCGAACGAGCCCCCACTTGTATTGCTCAGATTACAAAATTAAATATATAGTTCAATATACCAGTGGTTCCCAACCTTTTCCGGCCCGGGGACCACTTTCTGACCAGAACGGTGGGGGGGGGACACGGGTGTTTGCGCGACCTAGTGGACAGTGTCGTGCGCAGCGGGTTATGGGGGGCAGGGGTGCGGCTGAATAGCTAGCATAGTTGCCCCAGTATAGGGAGTTTAGTTGCCCCAGTATGGCTAGTATAGTTACCCCAGTATGGCTAGTATAGTTACCCCAGTATAGCTAGTATAGTCCCAGTATGGATAGATAGTGCCCAGTATGGGTAGGTAGTGCCCCAGTATAGCCAGTAAAGTGCCCAGTATAGGTAGGTGGTGCCCAGTATAGCTAGTAATACTGCCCAGTATAGCTAGCAATACTGCCCAGTATAGGTAGGTAGTGCCCCAGTATAGCTTCCTAGTATGGGTAGGTAGTGCCCCTCCCCCCTCCGCGGCCGCCGCTCCTGTTACCTTATCATGAGTTCCCCCGTAGCCGCTCTCCTCAGTGGCATCTCCTATTACAGCAGCGCGCTCGGCGGCTTCCTGTAGCGGCGATATGCATCGCCGTTACCATGGGAACCGCTGTACCGCTTCCTGCTCATCACAGCAGCCGCCGAGCGCGCTGCTGTAATAGGAGATGCCACTGAGGAGAGCGGCTACGGGGGAATCTAATCGGACAAGAAGCCGCCCGCTCATGATAAGGTAACAGGAGCGGCGGCCGCGGGGAGGAGCGAGAGGCCAGACCTGCCTCGGCCCGGTGGTTGGGGACCCCTGCCGTACGGCACACCAGGCAACATCTCGCGGCACTAACAGTGGTTGAAAAAACACTGCAATATACCATAATAAGCACACACTTGCTGCAAGAAACTTGATTTTACTAAAGCAAAATATTTAGGATACTGCAAAATAAAAAGTAATAGCAGAACTGCACAGTTGCAAACACAAATAGGAAAACATTCACATATAATCTTAATAATAAGCAAAAATGAAATAATTACTTATCTTTAAACAATTACCGTAAAGTCTTGCTCTTCGGAAGACACTTTTCCCTTGGCTCCAACTTCCCTCCTTGCTCAGGAATTTAGAGTAAACATGTCTTTAACCCTCAATGGTGGCAACAGAAGAGTGCATCTCTGTGTGTTACCTGACTATATCCTAGCTGACCTGATGTAGTCTATGGTTACCTCAGCCACACCTACGCCTAGCAGCAGACACATCAGCCCCACATGGTTCAGGATCCACTCAACAGACAAAACACAAGGAAAGTTGATAGATTTCATAGCCCAATGGGCTCGCCACATCTATATATATATAATAGAGTAAGTGCCTCAACCTTCAAGCAAGAAGAAGAAGTAGCGCCCTGCCCCCAGGGCCGGTCCAAGCAAGAAGAAGGGGCTGGTCCAAGCAACAAGAAGAAGTAGTGTCATATCAAACCAAGGGCAAAAAGTGATCATTTGCATATTTAGTAGCAGTGCATTGTGAGTAACCACAAATGTTCACTTATAGCTGAATTATTGCAGATTTGCTTCTGTTTTAAGAAGGAAAATTACACCAAGCTATGCTTTTTTAGTAGGAGGGAGTTTTGGTCTCTTTTAGCCTTCTATACATTCTTAGTAGTTTGGGTCACCCTGAGCTGCTTGGTTACTCTGTTGTACTGGTCCAAGCCCTATCTCATACAGCCTTATCAATACATGCTATGTAATGATGAGGACCAAAAGTTTGAAACAGGCTATCACATGTGGGTTTGATATGGCTGTGTAAAATTTAAAGCTATAGGCTTGCTATACACCAGTGGTTCTGAATGCTTGCTTGGCTTGCTAAGGGTGAAAAAGAATTATTTGCATACTTAGTAGCAGTGTATTGTGGGTAACCACAAATGTTCACTTATAGTTGAATTTTTGCAGATTTGCTTCTGTTTTAAGAAGGAACATTACACCAAGCTTTGCTTTTTTTAGTAGGAGTGCTTTTTGGTCTCTTTTAGCCTCCTATACATTCTTAGTAGTTTGGGTCACCCTGAGCTGCTTGCTTACTCTGTTGTACTGGTCCAAGCCCTATCTCATACAGCCTTATCAGTCCCTGCTATGTACTGATGAGGACCAAATGTCTGAAATAGGCTGTGTAAAACTTAAAGCTATAGGCTTGCTTGACTTACCAAGCGTGAAAAGGAATAATTTACATATTTAGTAGCAGTGCATTGTGGGTAACCACAAATGTTCACTTATAGCTGAATTATTGCATATTTCCTTCTGTTTTAGGAAGGCAAATTACACCAAGCTTTGTTTTTTTAGTAGAAGGTCTTTTTGGTCCCTTTTATCCCCCTATACATTCCGAGTGGTGTGGGTCACCTTGAGCTGCTTGGTTACTCTGTTGTACTGGTCCAAGCCCTATCTCATACAGCCATATCAATCCTTGCCATGTACAGATGAGGACCAAAAGTCTGAAACAGGCTGTCACATGTGGGTTTGATATGGCTGTGTAAAATTTAAAGCTATAGGCTTGCTATACACCAGTGGTTCTGGATGCTTGCTTGGTTTGCTAAGGGTGAAAAGGAATTATTTGCATATTTAGTAGCAGTGCATTGTGGGTAACCACAAATGTTCACTTATAGCTGAATTATTGCATACTTCCTTCTGTTTTAGGAAGGCAAATTACACCAAGCTTTGTTTTCTTAGTAGGAGGTCTTTTTGGTCCATTTTATCCCCGTATACATTCCTTGTGGTTTGGGTCACCCTGAGCTACTTGGTTACTCTGTTGTACTGGTCCAAGCCCTATCTCATACAGCCGTATCAATTCCTGCCATGTATAGATGAGGACCAAAAGTCTGAAACAGGCTGTCTACATGTGGGTTTGATATGACTGTGTAAAATGTAAAGCTATATGGTTGCTATACACCAGCGGCTCTGGATGCTTGTTTAGCTTACCAAGAAGGAAAAGGGGTAATTTGCATATTTAGTAGCAGTGTATTGTAGGTAACCACACATGTTCACTTATAGCTGAATTATTGCAGATTTCCTTCTGTTTTAAAAAGGCAAATTGCACCAATACAGTGTGCGGCATTGCAGGAAGTGACAACAGTGGATCGCACGATGGAACACGGAAGAGGTGAGTCATCCCCGCCTGCTGCCTCTTACTAATAGTGGCGGCTGCTACTGTGCTTAAGCAGGAGGGGGGTTCCTGTTGAGCTTAAGCTGGAGGGGCAGCGCACATGGGAGACCTAAGTGAGGTACGGGGGGTCCAACCCCCCCTCCCTGCCGCTGTGCCCAATACCCCCTTCCTGCCCTCTACCCTCTTATGCGTCGTATGCTACGCCGCGGGTCGGCTAGTACATTTTAAAACATTTGATGTAAATGGCTGGCTAGCTCTTGATCTGGCAAGAAATGGACGGTTCTCTGGCAGCAATAAATGTTTTCATATATATTATGTATTCTATAGATGCAACACGATAATAAAGATACTCAGACATGAGGTTCCCTTGTAATAACATACCATTTATTGTACATTTTGTAACTGATCATGGAATGCTTTATTAACATACTGAGACACAATCTGGGTACAATGCCGGCCAAATCTGTATAGACATGTGACTGAGCATTGTCTGTGCAAATTGTAATGTTTCTTCTGTTTTTAATAAAACGTTGGTAAAAAAAAAAAAAAAAAAACACAAGTTGTGCAAGTTGAAACCATTTCATATTTATTTTTGACACAAGTCACCATATTAAACCATTTTCTTTATACTAATGCCCATTCTACCCCAAAATATACAAATGCAAAAAAAAAAAAAAAAAGTTATCACCACTTTTAACCAAGATATACAAAAATATACCATAAAAAATATTTACTGCCTTGAATTCCATTCTGCAGGAATTAGAATATTTCCACATTCGTATGACCTGTGACATAAACAGGAAAGGGTGTTGTAGGTTTTATATTTTGAAGCTACTGTCACACTACATGCGTTGCGGTGCTCTTCCTTGACGCAGCTTGTCGCAAGGGCAGTGCAAGTTTATGGAGACTTGCACACTATTGTGATGCGACAGATGTACTAAAATCGCCGCAAACTCTGCAGTGTGCTGCCACATGATCCGTGCCTACTGCACAGATTATGCAGCAATGCAAGTCAATGGTGATGTGGTAAGTGTAAACGATTGATTGCGGTAGCGACATGGGAGCAATGGTAATCCAGTGATGTACTTCCTGTCCAGCAGGAAGTATGTCACTGAGCGGCAGGAGGTGGGGCTGGCGCTACGCATACTAACCTGTCGGCCCACTAAGCCACAGGGTAATATGGAAGAGGACATGGTGCAGTGTGAGCGTCCTGCCCCCAGGCTCTTCTGCCAAAGGACGATCGCACCACACATGGTGTGAAACTAGCCTCAACGCAAGTGTAGTAAATAGCCTGTAAACCAAGTTGTAACTTACTGCAGACACCACAGGGTGCCATGACCTACATTAACGTGCAACTAAAAGTTTCCAACTTGGAAATGATCCCTAGTTAGTTCTAGATCAGAGCAAAATAATTACAGCAAGTTTTCTCACAGGACTCATTTATGCAGTCAGTCCTTCTCAGTTCAGCCTGTACTGCGGAAACCAGGGCAATCTAAACAATCATTGTCCAGAGAAACCTGCTGGAAACAGAGTGGTTATATATGGAGAGTATGGATACAGGGAAAGGTGCAAGTCAGTTATTTAAAGCAAGACAAGTGACTTGTTTAATGATTATAAACTACTGCATAACGGATGGTGCTTATAGATACTACAGTAGTTCAGAAATGTCTGCAAGAGAACCGCATTCCCTGCACCTGAATTTCAGGTTTTCCCAGGTCACCCACTCTTTCAGGACCATATGCTGCACAACGGAGGGTTACATAGGACGACATCTGCAGGCTTGAGAAAGGGTTTTACATACGCTACCCTCCATCAGTAAGATACAAAGATTTGTACACATTTTGTGAAGTCTCAAATATAAAAATTGGTAACAAGCTAATGGCTTACTATACATCTGGATGTAAGCCTGGCTTCAGGGGCATAAAGAGATAATTTGTATATTCAGTAGTGATGCATTGTGGGAGACTACAGTTGCTTACTGTAAGCAGAGTTATTGCAAATACCTTCTGTTTCAAGTAGGCAAGTCATACTCAATGTAACATGCATACAAATAAAAGGGAATATTTATACAATTGTTTTCATATAGAAATAAACAGCAGTCTGACTCTAGAAAGTCGGGGAAAACTGCTTGGAGTTATGCTGGAGGGAGTGTGGAACACTTTGATGTCTGGCCACTGCAATGCATGCTGGGACATCTACCATGCATTGAGGCAGCCGCGGTCGTGCCACATTGAATTGTACTTCGAGCTGCGATAGTGGCACAGGGAGATTTGATTTGATTTTAAAAAACCGCAATCGCACTGCATTTACGATTATGCTTGGCTACTTGCAGTGTTTACAAGCCCTTAGGCTAAATATGCACATGAAGTATGCAAAGCGCATGCAATTTTCCGGATGCAAAATTCACGTGCGAATGCAAAATAGCATACTCATGTATGCGATTTTTACATGTGATTAAGCATGCGCATTCGCACATTTTTTTGTAACATTACAAAGAGTCCTATTGATAGTGTATGTGAAAACATGCGTGGAAAAGCGAAAATCGCATTACAGGTAGTCCCCGACTTACGAACGACCCGGATTCTCTGTTTTCATGGGAACAAGCCAAAAACAAAAATTTCAAATTGGACTTGTAGTTTTTGAGAAAATCGATTTTTAAAAAAAACAAAGAAAAAAATGGCCATTAAACTTGTATAAACAGGTCCAAAGGGCAGAGGTGGCACAGAGATAGCACAATGTTCCGACTTAAGAACCGATTCAGGTTAAGAACTAACCTACAGTCCCCATCTTGTTTGTTAACCAAGGACTACCTGTATATGCAATTTTTCTGCATGCCACGTCGAAAAAAATGGTTACAGGATTGTCAGTTTTTCCTTTTATCTGGATACAAATTCAGCATTTAAAGGGAAAAAAGCCCATAGGAAATCATTGGTGTGCGATTTTGTGTGCTGATAAAACGTACAAATTCGCACCTAGTGGAAACAGGCCCTGAAATGCTTAGGGTGGCAAGCTTGTATGTATCAGAGTAATAGATTTTAAGCATGCCTGATCAATTCTTACAGCTATGGCCCACTGCTAGCCACACCCACTTCTGACCATTGGCTGAATCAAAAGTCTATCATCTAAGGTTGTGGAAGCCTGGGGGTGGGAGATTTACTATACGCTATAAATACTGATCACCCTGTCTGTGTTATGTAACTTGAAGAAGGAAGGTAGCTGTAGACGTCACATAGATGTGATGTGTAGCCAGAGCCGCTTAGTCTTCTTTCTTGGTGTCTTTCTTCTCTTCCTTCTTCCTGTATTTCAGGATGACCATCGTGACCCAGAGATTGAGGAACAGCAGCACAACGAATCGTAGCAACACTGCAGAGAGATACCTCATTAGTATAATGCAAAGCCTGTGTGTCAAAGCAATTAAAATAAAGTTATTGTGCTAATGTGCAGCTGGTGAGCAACAATATACAGTGTTCTCCCCAGGCTCTTTTAGTCGGGTGCTCCACCCGGCTAGTTTTGGTCAGCACCCGGCTGTCATCAGCTCACCTCCTCCTATGCTGTAAGCAGAGTTGTGCAGAAAAGTGCTGGCCCTGCATTCATTCATCGCACCCCACCAGGCTACTTTTTCATGCCACCCAGCTGGAAAAAAATTCTGAGAACACTGAATATGTATTTATGTAGTTACTAGATCATTTATTCTACATATTCATGGAGAAGCAGGACTTCTCACGAGTGTCACCTTTTTTGGGGACTTTCTCCCACAAGCTTGTCCGTCCTTCTCCAAGCCTGGAAATTTTCAAACCTACCCTCAAGACACACCTGTTCAAACAAGCTTAAAATAAGCAATCTCTGATTGCATATATCCAGCCTGGGAGTCTGGTTGTTTTGCATACATATGAAGGTTACAAGAACTGGAAGAGAGGTGGATTTTTGCCGTTGGCCTGGTGGCCGCACCTGTGCTTACGCTAGGTACACACGATACAATTTTCTGGCAGATTTACCTGCCAGATTGATTTTTTCCAACAACATGTCCGATCTGAATTTCGATCGATTTTCGTTCACTTTTATGGAAAGCTGGCAAGCTGAAAATAATGAATGCTGCAGTATCTACAATACATAGCCTGGATATCTGTAATATATATATCAATTCTGCCAGTAATTCAATTTTATTATTTTGTCCAGAATACAAAATCTTTTTCCTACTCATTTGCCACGATACGTTTCGTAATTTTAATGAGGAAAAAAAACCAAAACTGTGCATTTTAATGAAAAAAAAAAAATTAAATCTTCCAAGGACCGCCACCACAAGATGTATTTATAGCATGAAGCAATACAAAGCAATGACAGCCCGCTGTTTCGGGCTATTGGCCTTTGTCAAGTTGCACCAGAAACAGAACACACAGTGACATATACATACATACATACACAGGATTGGCTTAGAGATCGCCCTAAGCGGCGTGGATATATATATATATATATATATATATATATATATATATATATATATATATATAAAGCCACACCCCTTAGGGCAATCTCTAAGCCAATCCTGAACGTAGGGTAGAGCGGACCTGATGGGAAACCAGTCTCAAAAATATACCAACCAATAACCAATCGGTATTTTAAATATAGACAGGAAGAGACTCACCAATCAGGGAGCGGTATAAACCGCCGCTCTGTAAAACACTAGAACGGCTATGGCCGGCGCATCTTTCCCCATGCTGAAACCTCCGGTACCCGGAAGTGCCAAGCTTGACGTCAGAGTCACGTGCACTAAGCACATGACCGCAAGGGCCAATCACGCATGCCGCTGAGCCGTCCAGTGATACAGCAGAACGTCTCTGACACAGACGGTGGGTGGGGCGGCCAATGCATAACTTAGCAACATGTATGCATACAAACAGCCGCATACTCACCAACCAACACAATGTATGAGCAGAATAACAGGGATGGAAACATTGATGTAAGCACTAATAATCAGAACAATATTATTGTATTATTATTTAATATATTGTTCGGATTATTAGTGCTTACATCAATGTTTCCATCCCTGTTATTCTGCTCATACATTGTGTATACAGTATTTGTATTGTATTTGCTCTTTGGTTTTTGTTAACAGCATTTGTTTTTCATTTTTCTAGATTATCCTGAATCGGGAGGACAAGAGCGAGCGGCAATATTCCCTATTTTTCTGGCCGACGGTGGGTTGGTGAGTATGCGGCTGTTTGTAATTGTATGCATACATGTTGCTAAGTTATGCACTGGCCGCTCCACCCACCGTCTGTGTCAGAGCCGCTCTGGTGTATCGCTGGATGGCTCAGCGGCATGCGTGATTGGCCTTGCGGTCATGTGCTTAGTGCACGTGACTCTGACGTCAAGCTTGGCACCTCCGGGTACCGGAGGTTTCAGCAAAGGGAAAGATGCGCCGGCCATAGCTGTTCTAGTGTTTTACAGAGCGGCGGTTTATACCGCTCCCCGATTGGTGAGTCTCTTCCTGTCTATATTTAAAATACTGATTGGTTATTGGTTGGTATATTTTTGAGACTGGTTTCCCATCAGGTCCGCTCTATCCTCCATTCAGGATTGGCTTAGAGATCGCCCTAAGGGGCGTGGCTATATATATATATATATATATGTGTGGTGGTTGTCACTGTGTGTTCTGTTTCTGGTGCAACTTGACAAAGGCCAATAGGCCGAAACAGCGGGCTGTCATTGCTTTATGCTGCAATAAAATTCACTGAGCTATAAATACATCTTGTGGTGCCAGTCCTTGGAAGATTTCATTGTATTGTATTGGTACTGGGGTGAGGACCCTGGCACGCCATTTTTGAACCGTTTTTGGTGGCGCTCCTGGATCCACGTTTCTGAATGAAAAAAAAAAAAAAGATTTTTCCTTAATTCCCCAAAATAATATGAGCTGCTAAAAACTGAAAACCTACCAACAACACTCTGATAAACTGATTGCCACGTTAGGTCCTCTTTTAGACAGGAGTGTCGTTTGCGTCCAAGCAACACACACACACACACACACACACACACAAAGATCCACTTACCTGGAGCTTCCTCCAACCCCTGGCAGCCACCATGTGCCCTCGGCCGTAGCTCCAGTGGCTCCCGGTCTCCTCCGCTGGGGAAGTCAACCTAGCCAGGTCGGCTTCTTCTGCACTCCACGTTGCGGGTCACCCAGACATCAATAGGACGGTACTGCACAGGCGCAGCAGACAACGTGACCCGCGCCATGGAGTGCAGAAGAAGCGACCCGGAACCCAACCTGGCGAGCTAGGCTTCGCCAGCGGAGGAGACCGGAAGCTGCGGCGAGGGCACAGGGGGCTGCCAGGGGCTGGAGGAAGCTCCAGGTAAGTGGATCTTTTTTCTTTTTTGTGTTGCTTGGACGTATCCTTTAAGAGCGCCGTTTTGGTACAATTTAAATGCAGCTGAATGGCAGTGGTTAGAACACCATACATGTCAGCACTTGTCACACGGTGGCCCTACTTGGTGCCAGAGAACCACAACATGTAGCATTTGGCACAGCTGTGGCCGCACTCAGATGTGACTTCATGGGCCGCCTGTCTACAACCAGTATGGTGCACAAGAGCAGCTGACAGGCAGTGAATTCACCTCCATCAGCTGCCCTCAAGGAGCTCTAGTAAGGAGTAGGGAAGCTGAAGGGACTCATAGCTAGACCTGGAAGACGTAATATATACTATATGAAATCCATAACATGTCCTCTAACGTGTAAGCTGCCTGCAGCGTGCTGTCCAATGCATAGGGGCTAAGGGGGCATGCAATACACTTAGAGTGGGTCAAGGGGTGGCAGACGAGGACCCACCTGATCTGGAGATAAGCTGACTTATTTTTAAGCCCTATTCTCGGCTGATTTGTTTTTCTTTAATATGCCTATTTTATAACAATTCTATACTGTAAATGTTATTTGAAATGAATTACAGTACCTGCTTTGTCTCCTGTGGTCATTAACGTGGTAAATATTCTTGCTGTAAGGACAAAAACAGTTTAATTATACATGTGTGATGTGAAGAAATCTAAAAGGTCCCCTTGACTAAAAACTACATTTTATTTGCTCTTGCCAGAACAGTCTTTTGATAAAGGTGCTAGCTGACCCACTGCAAAACAGGAGGCCAACATCAAGTTCCCACCCAGGAGAGCCCCGGCGCTGCGTCCCTCTCCCCCCCCCCCCCCCCCCCGGGAGAGCCCCGGCGTTGCGTCCCCCCCCCCCCCCCCGGGAGAGCCCCGGCCTTGCGTCCCTCCCCCCCCCCCCCGGGAGAGCCCCGGCGTTGCGTCCCTCTCCCCCCCCCCCCCCCGGGAGAGCCCCGGCCTTGCGTCCCTCCCCCCCAGGAGAGCCCCGGCCTTGCGTCCCTCCCCCCCAGGAGAGCCCCGGCCTTGCGTCCCTCCCCCCCCCAGGAGAGCCCCGGCCTTGCGTCCCTCCCCCCCCCAGGAGAGCCCCGGCCTTGCGTCCCTCCCCCCCCCAGGAGAGCCCCGGCCTTGCGTCCCTCCCCCCCCCAGGAGAGCCCCGGCCTTGCGTCCCTCCCCCCCCCAGGAGAGCCCCGGCCTTGCGTCCCTCCCCCCCCCAGGAGAGCCCCGGCCTTGCGTCCCTCCCCCCCCAGGAGAGCCCCGGCCTTGCGTCCCTCCCCCCCAGGAGAGCCCCGGCCTTGCGTCCCTCCCCCCCAGGAGAGCCCCGGCCTTGCGTCCCTCCCCCCCAGGAGAGCCCCGGCCTTGCGTCCCTCCCCCCAGGAGAGCCCCGGCCTTGCGTCCCTCCCCCCAGGAGAGCCCCGACGTTGCGTCTCTCCATCCAGGACAGCCCCGGTGTTGCTTCTCTCCATCCAGGACAGCCCCGGTGTTGCTTCTCTCCATCCAGGACAGCCCCGGTGTTGCTTCTCTCCATCCAGGACAGCCCCAGTGTTGCATCTCTCCACCCAGGACAGCCCCAGTGTTGCATCTCTCCATCCAGGAGAACCAATATGTGAAAGAACCCTTAATTGTTCCCTAAAAAGTCCAAGAGACCCAACAATAAGACACTTTAAAATCTACCCAGATTACTAGTACTACACAGTCTTACTAGCAGAAGTGTAGGTTGCCATGCCCCATGTGAGGGCGCTAGCCTGTCCAGAGTCTTTGGCGCGCCACAAATACTGCAGCTGAAGAAACTTGCTTGAAGCGCTGATTAGTGTGCAGAGGTTCTGTAAGACACAACATTGTCACATGTCACTTCTGTTCAGAAAATGGACTCTACTGTAGAGAGAAGGAATATTGATCTTGCCTGTATTGCCTGGCTGTCTTTTGCTTTTAGCAGTCTTAAGTTACATACCGCAAACCAGTAGACAGCCAGCTTTAAAAGGTAGGGCTGTGGAGTCGGTACAAAAATCCTCCGGCTCCTCAGGTTAGGATTCTTCCGACTCCTCTAATTTGTATATTACAATTTTGTTGATTGAAAGCATGTAACATGAAATGCATCTCTTAACTGCCAAAGCTTAGGAATTTTAAAATACAACTGAAGTGAGGGGGATATGGAGGCTGCCCTATTTATTCCCTTATAAACAATACCAGTTACCTGGCTAGCCGACTGATCTTCTGCCTCTAATAATTTTAGTCATACACTAGAACTAGTCCTTGGTAAGAGTACTTGTAGAAGACAGGAACAAAGAACATCTATCAGGCCCTAGGCAATGTAACTGTGGGTACATGTAAGAGTGATGTGCAAGTACTCTGCAGGGGAATGAGGGGATTCTTCCTCTATTACACATTCTTCATGTACAAGCTGAACCAGGTTTATTGGTAATATACAGTGGTGTGAAAAACTATTTGCCCCCTTCCTGATTTCTTATTCTTTTGCATGTTTGTCACACTTAAATGTTTCTGCTCATCAAAAACCGTTACCTATTAGTCAAAGATAACATAATTGAACACAAAATGCAGTTTTAAATAATGGTTTTTATTATTTAGTGAGAAAAAAAACTCAAAACCTACATGGCCCTGTGTGAAAAAGTGATTGCCCCCCTTGTTAAAAAATAACTTAACTGTGGTTTATCAAACCTGAGTTCAATTTCTGTAGTCAGCCCCAGGCCTAATTACTGCCACACCTGTTTCAATCAAGAAATCACTTAAATAGGAGATATCTGACACAGAGAAGTAGACCAAAAGCACCTCAAAAGCTAGACATCATGCCAAGATCCAAAGAAATTCAGGAACAAATAAGAACAAAAGTACTGTAATTGAGATCTATCAGTCTGGTAAAGGTTATAAAGCCATTTCTAAAGCTTTGGGACTCCTGCGAACCACAGTGAGAGCCATTATCCACAAATGGCAAAAACATGGAACAGTGAAGAACCTTCCCAGGAGTGGCCAGCCGACCAAAATTACCCCAAGAGCGCGGAGAAAACTCATCCCAGAGGCCACAGAAGACCCCAGGACAACATCTAAAGAGCTGCAGGCCTCACTTGCCTCAATTAACCACTTGAGGACCGCCCCCAGCCGATGGGCGGCGGCAAAGACCGGGCCCAAACGACCGCAATACGCCCATCGGCGGGGGCGGCTGCGGGAGTGTCTGTGCGGCGATCGCGTCATTCGTGACGCGATCAGCCGCCGGGGACTGGCTCCGCCCACCGTTCGTTGTAACCCGCCGGCCGTTCGGAAGCGCCGGCGGGTTACTAGCACCCGGATCGCCGCATGTAACAAGTATAATAGGCTTTGTAATGTATACAAAGCCTATTATACTGGCTGCCTCCTGCCCTGGTGGTCCCAGTGTCCGAGGGACCACCAGGGCAGGCTGCAGCCACCCTAGTCTGCACCCAAGCACACTGATTTCCCCCTCCCCTGCCCCCTGATCGCCCACAGCACCCCTCAGACCCCCCCCTGCCCACCCCCCAGACCACTGTTTGCACCCAGTCACCCCCCTAATCACCCATCAATCACTCCCTGTCACTATCTGTCAACGCTATTTTATTTTTAAGTCCCTAATCTGCCCCCTACTCCCTCCTGATCACCCCCCCACCCCTCAGATTCTCCCCAGACCCCCCCCCCCCCCCGTGTACTGTATGCATCTATCCCCCCTGATCACCTGTCAATCACCTGTCAATCACCTGTCAATCACCCGTCAATCACCCGTCAATCACCCCCTGTCACTGCCACCCATCAATCAGCCCCTAACCTGCCCCTTGCGGGCAATCTGATCACCCACCCACACCAATAGATCGCCCGCAGATCCGACATCAGATCACCTCCCAAATCCATTGTTTACATCTCTTATCTCCTCTAAACACCCACTAATTACCCATCAATCACCCCCTATCACCACCTGTCACTGTTACCCATCAGATTAGACCCTAATCTGCCCCTTGCGGGCACCCAATCACCCGCCCACACGCTCAGATTGCCCTCAGACCCCCCCTTATCAATTCGCCCGTGCAATATTTACATCTGTTATTCCCTGTAATAACCCACTGATCACCTGTCAATCACCCATCAATCACCCCCTGTCACTGCCACCCATCAATCACCCCCTGTCACTGCCACCCATCAAACAGCCCCTAACCTGCCCCTTGCGGGCAATCTGATCACCCACCCACACCAATAGATCGCCCGCAGATCTTCTCTCCTCTAAACACCCACTAATTACCCATCAATCACCCCCTATCACCACCTGTCACTGTTACCCATCAGATTAGACCCTAATCTGCCCCTTGTGGGCACCCAATCACCCGCCCACACCTCAGAACGCCCTCAGACCCCAGCCCTGATCACCTCGCCAGTGCATTGCTTGCATCTATTTCCCCCCTCTAATCACACCTTGAGACACCCATCAATCACCTCCTGTCACCCCCTAGCACACCTACCCATCAGATCAGGCCCTAATTTGCCCCGTGTGGGCTCCTGATCACTCGGCCAAACCCTCAGATCCCCCTCAGACCCCCTTCCGATCACGTCCCCAGTGCATTTATTGCATCTATTTTCCCCTCTAACCGCCCCCTGAGACACCCATCAATCACCTCCTGTCACCCCCCTAGCACTCCTATCCATCAGATCAGGCCCAATACATCCTGTCATCTAAGAGGCCACCCTGCTTATGACCGCTTCCACAAAATTTGCCCCCTCATAGACCACCTGTCATCAAAATTTGCAGATGCTTATACCCCTGAACAGTCATTTTGAGAAATTTGGTTTCCAGACTACTCACAGTTTTGGGCCCGTAAAATGCCAGGGCAGTATAGGAACCCCACAAGTGACCCCATTTTAGAAAGAAGACACTCCAAGGTATTCTGTTAGGTGTATGATGAGTTCATAGAATATTTTATTTTTTGTCAAAAGTTAGAGGAAATTGGATTTTTATTGTTTTTTTCACAAAGTGTCATTTTTCACTAACTTGTGACAAAAAATAAAATCTTCTATGAACTCACCATACCCCTAACGGAATACCTTGGGGTGTCTTCTTTCTAAAATGGGGTCACTTGTGGGGTTCCTATACTGCCCTGGCATTTTAGGGGCCCTAAACCGTGAGGAGTAGTCTAGAATCCAAATGCCTCAAAATGACCTGTGAATAGGACGTTAGGCCCCTTAGCGCACCTAGGTTGCAAAAAAGTGTCACACATGTGGTATCGCCGTACTCAGAAGAAGTAGTATAATGTGTTTTGCGGTGTATTTTTATACATACCCATGCTGGGTGGGAGAAATCTCTCTGTAAATGGACAATTGTGTGTAAAAAAAAATCAAATAATTGTCATTTACAGAGATATTTCTCCCACCCAGCATCTGTATGTGTAAAAATACACCCCAAAACACATTATACTACTTCTCCTGAGTACGGCGGTACCACATGTGTGGCACTTTTTTGCACCCTAAGTGCGCTAAGGGGCCCAAAGTCCAATGAGTACCTTTAGGATTTCACAGGTCATTTTGCGACATTTGGTTTCAAGACTACTCCTCACGGTTTAGGGCCCCTAAAATGCCAGGGCAGTATAGGAACCCCACAAATGACCCCATTTTAGAAAGAAGACACCCCAAGGTATTCCGTTAGGAGTATGGTGAGTTCATAGAAGATTTTATTTTTTGTCACAAGTTAGCGGAAAATGACACTTTGTGAAAAAAAACAATTAACATCAATTTCCGCTAACTTGTGACAAAAAAAAAAAATCTTCTATGAACTCACCATACTCCTAATGGAATACCTTGGGGTGTCTTCTTTCTAAAATGGGGTAATTTGTGGGGTTCCTATACTGTCCTGGCATTTTAGGGGCCCTAAACCGTGAGGAGTAGTCTTGAAACGAAATTTCTCAAAATGACCTGTGAAATCCTAAAGGTACTCATTGGACTTTGGGCCCCTTAGCGCAGTTAGGGTGCAAAAAAGTGCCACACATGTGGTATTGCCGTACTCAGGAGAAGTAGTATAATGTGTTTTGGGGTGTATTTTTCCACATACCCATGCTGAGTGGGAGAAATATCTCTATAAATAGACAATTGTGTGTAAAAAAAATAAAAAAATTGTCATTTACGGAGATATTTCTCCCACCCAGCATGGGTATGTGTAAAAATACACCCCAAAACACATTATACTACTTTTCCTGAGTACGGCAATACCACATGTGTGGCACTTTTTTGCAGCCTAACTGCGCTAAGGGGCCCAAAGTCCAATGAGCATCTTTAGGCTTTACAGGGGTGCTTACAATTAGGCACCCCCCAAAATGCCAGGACAGTGAACACACCCCACAAATGACCCCATTTTGGAAAGTAGACACTTCAAGGTATTCAGAGAGGAGCATAGTGAGTCCGTGGCAGATTTCATTTTTTTTTTGTCGCAAGTTAGAAGAAATGGAAACTTTTTTTTTTGTTGTTGTTGTCACAAAGTGTCATTTTCCGCTAACTTGTGACAAAAAATAAAATCTTCTATGAACTCACCATGCCTCTCACTGAATACTTTGGGATGTCTTCTTTCCAAAATGGGGTCATTTGGGGGGTATTTGGACTATCCTGGAATTTTAGCCCCTCATGAAACCTGACAGGTGCGCAGAAAAGTCAGAGATGCTTGAAAATGGGAAAATTCACTTTTGGCACCATAGTTTGTAAACGCTATAACTTTTACCCAATCCAATAAATATACACTGAATGGTTTTTTTTTAATCAAAGACATGTAGCAGAATAACTTTCGCGCTCAAATGTATAGGAAATTTTACTTTATTTGAAAAATGTCAGCACAGAAAGTTAAAAAAGTCATTTTTTTGACAAAATTCATGTCTTTTTTGATGAATATAATAAAAAGTAAAACTCGCAGCAGCAATCAAATAGCATCAAAAGAAAGCTGTATTAGTGACAAGAAAAGGAGGTAAAATTCATTTAGGTGGTAGGTTGTATGACCGAGCATTAAACCGTGAAAGCTGCAGTGGTCTGAATGGAGAAAAAGGCTCTGGTCCTTAAGGGGCGAAAAGACTGTGGTCCTGAAGTGGTTAAGGTCAGTGTTCACAACTCCACCATAAGAAAGAGACTGGGCAAAAACGGCCTGCATGGCAGATATTTAAGGCGCAAACCACTTTTAAGCAAAAAAGAACATTAAGACTCGTCTCAATTTTGCTAAAAAACATCTCAATGATTGCCAAGACTTTGTGGAAAATACCTTGTGGACCGACGAGACAAGTTGAACTTTTTGGACGGTGCGTGTCCCATTACATCTGGCGTAGAAGTAACACAGCATTTCAGCAAAAGAACATCATACCAACAGTAAAATATGGTGGTGGTAGTGTGATGGTCTGGGGTTGTTTTGCTGCTTCAGGACCTGGAAGGCTTGCTGTGATAGATGGAACCATGAATTCTACTGTCTACCAAAAAATCCTGAAGGAGAATGTCCAGCCATCTGTTCGTCAACTCAAGCTGAAGCGATCTTGGGTGCTGCAGCAGGACAATGACCCAAAACACACCAGCAAATCCACCTCTGAATGGCTGAAGAAAAACAAAATGAAGACTTTGGAGTGGCCTAGTCAAAGTCCTGACCTGAATCCTATTGAGATGTTGTGGCATGACCTTAAAAAGGCGGTTCATGCTAGAAAACCCTCAAATAAAGCTGAATTACAACAATACTGCAAAGATGAGTGGGCCAAAATTCTTCCAGAGCGCTGTAAAAAGACTTGTTGCAAGTTATCACAAATGCTTGATTGCAGTTATTGCTGCTAAGGGTGGCCCAACCAGTTAATAGGTTCAGGGGGCAATTTCTTTTTCACACAGGGCCATGTAGGTTTTGAGTTATTTTTCTCACTAAATAATAAAAACCATCATTTAAAACTGCATTTTGTGTTCAATTATGTTATCTTTGACTAATAGTTAACGGTTTTTGATGAGCAGAAACATTTAAGTGTGACAAACATGCAAAAGAATAAGAAATCAGGAAGGGGGCAAATAGTTTTTCACACCACTGTACAACACCTCCGTGTTCAATGTGCACAACATTCTCAGTGGATTCCCTGCAGCTCTGTGGAGAGTGCTTATGTAGAGTATAGTACTACCGTGTAACAAAAGTAAACCTGAGACAGATGATATTTAAGTTTTATACATACCTGGGGCTTCCTCCAGCCCCCTTCAGGCTAATCAGTCCCTCGCTGTCCTCCTCCGCCACCTGGATCTTCTGCTATGGGTCCAGGTACTTGAGCCAGTCGGGTGTAATTGCGCATGCACACACTCCGCCGCTGGGAGCATACTACACCTGCGCAGCACTATTGCGCAGGTGCAGACAGTTCCGAGCTGTGGGAGCGGCACGCGGTCGGACTGCGCTGACTGTCTGAATTACCAGGACTCATAGCAGAAGATCCAGCTGGCGGAGGAGGACAGCGAGGGACGGATTAGCCTGAAGGGGGCTGGAGGAAGCCCCAGGTATGTATAAAAACTTTTCATTTCATCCGTCTCTGGTACCCTTTAATTCATAGCCACTAAACCAAATTTTAACAACATATCAAATTATTTGATTTCATGAGCAGATGGAGTGCAAACATTTGCATAAACCAGCATCAATGCAGAATTATTTCCATCTCATTAACCATCTCTATTAGTGACACAGCTACACATCAGGCTTTATTCTTACAGCATAGATGTTATTTAGTATATATGAGATTCCTGTGTACACATCATATATACTGTACAGTCACAATCAGATATGTATGTGGGACTTTAAAAATACAGGGACTGCTTTATTAAAGCAGCACAAGTAACTTTTTTAATTGGGTTATTGCATTTTTGTGAACTAAGCACAGCTATTACTGTATATATAAATGTATGATGACTATCTGAGAAATAGAACATGTTATATTTTCTATTTTAATTACAGTTTAAATTCATTAGTAGTCAGAGTCGGTGCATTTTCTCCCGACTCCGATTCCAGGTACCCAAAAATTGCCCCGGCTCCGACTCCACAGCCCTGTTTAACCTCCTTGGCAGTAAGCCCGACACAGTATCGGGCTAGCCGCCGTTGGGGATCGCATGGCCCCGGGAGGATTTTTTAAAAATAAAAATGGCTTTATGTGGTTTAGCTAGCACTTGGCTAGCTAACCATGTCCCCCAAGTGCCTCCGGTCCCCTCTGATCGCCGCCGGTATACGTACCCCCCAGGGATCCCGCGATGGTGCAGCCTCCCAATCAGCACCCGGCTTCGCTATGGGGAGGATCGGAACTGCGCATGACGTCATGTCTGATCGTCGCCATAGCGACGAGTGAAGCGAATTGGGAAGCTGCGGCTCTCGCGGGATTGCGGACGGGTGAGTGTTGCCGGCGGCGATCGGGGGGGGGGGGATGTCAGACTGGTGCCGGGGGACTTGGGGGCCACAGTTAGCAAGCCTATTGCTAGCTAACATTAACAAAAAACTTTGAATTAAAAAAATCCCTTGCACGGACGCAGCCTCCGCATCTGCGTACCGCCAGTGAGGTTAAAGGGAACCGGAAGTGAGAAGCATAAAGAGGCTGCCATATTGATTTACTTTTAAACAATACCAATAGTCTGGCATTGGTAGTGTCTGAATCACACACCGGAGACCAGCATGTGGCCAAGCCAGTCAGACTTCAGTCAGAGCACCTGATCTGCATGCTTGTTCAGGGCCTATGGCTACAAGAAGGGGTGGGGGAGGAGCTCCCTGTCCAGCCATACTATGTGTCTCTACCAGCACAAGATGTCACAGAACAATCTCCCCAACCTGAACATAAGGGTGGGTTCTGGTCACCAGTGTAGGTAAATCATGGTGTGGATGATCTGACAAAACATACGAGTATGACCAGAGAGAACATGCACATTTTGAATGTTCTGCTAGCAGAGTAGGGCGAGGTCAGACTTACCAGTGCCAAATCTATTATCCATTTCTGGAGGACCAAAATATGCCACAGCCCAAGGAAGCTGATTTGCAGTTAAAGATTCTACATCTGAGTTACTAAAGCCTAGCAAAAGTGATGCGCTGTGATTACTTTCCGGATACATTGTATATATTTTATTTACTTTTTATTAAAATTTTCACCACTGTAATAGCTTCTTTAATTAACTCATCAATTTACCAGAATCTCCAATCACACTTTCGAACAATAAAAATTAAAATGATTGGATATGCTGTGCTCAATAGACTGTCGGCAGATTCAGTCAAAGTAATTGAAGGAAAAATGATACATGTATGGCCAGCTCTATGGAAAGGGCTAATAGACTGTGTTTTACTTTACCTACAGTCACAGCTCCCCAGGTAAACACAGCTCCCCATTTTAGTAGGTAAGACTCAAACAGCAGAGTGTTTTCTCTGCAGGCTTTGGTGACTTTTAGCAGAGTGGAGAGCATTTCGCTCACTGCTAATGCTTTTCTGAATTATCTGGATGATATAACATACAGTACCTTTAATAGAATTTCAGTCCAGTCTTTTTTTTTTTTATCTAAAGGTTAAAAATAAAAGCTTAAGAAACAGTCCTAAGGCTGCCATACACTGGTCCATTACCACCAGATCAGATAGATCCCGCTATGATCGAATCTGATCAAAGAGGGATTTATTGGCAGCCTACACTGCAAACAGATTTTGAATTGATTTCACTATGAAACCGATTCACGATCTGTGGAGCTGCCGCCGCCCCCTGCATGCATTACCTGATCCGGCCGGTGCGAGTCCCCCAGTCTCCGCTGTCTCTTCTCCGCTCTGGGCTCCAGCTTCACTTTACTTCCTGTCGGGGGAAGTTTAAACTGTAGAGGGCGCTCTACTGTTTAAACTTCCCCCGACAGGAAGTAAGTGTAGCCAGCCGGAGCCCAGCGCGGAGAAGGAACAGCAGGGACACACGCCGGCAGGTAATGTATTGCCGCTTTTTTGTTTTGTTTTAATACTCTAATTCCCTATAAACTAAACAGGCCTCACCCACAGCTTCACCCACAGCTCCTTTTGTACCTTGGCACTGTAGCAAGGGCTTATGGGAGCTCAGTCTGGGCAGGACGTTACTAGCCATTGATTTCAGAGGCAGAGGGGAGGAGGAGAGGGGACTGAATTTACACACAGGCAAGCTGATAGCATCTCCAGCCCTCAGCCTGTGACAATGTGACAAATAGAACATGGCTGCCCTCATTGTATCACAGGAATAAATAATCATAAACTTTTGAAGCTGTTTGCAGCTAGATATGCTGTGTAAACTATCTAAACTTTAGATAAGATATATAGACAAGTTACTTGCTATAGTTAGTTTTTCATCTATAGTTGTAATTCGATCTCCCCGCTGTGTCACATGACTGTTACAGCAGAGATGGCAGATAAGCTCATTTGAAAGCATGTGCGTCGGTGGTGGGTCCACAGACAATCAGACCATATTGGTGGCAGGGGCGATCTGCATAGACTGAGGTCGGGCGATCGCCTGCTGCAGTAACCTAATGGCGATTGGTGGAATTAATTGTGAAGGAGCGCTCCCTCCCATTCCTTGGTGTTTTTAAGTGTTTTTATTGAGGGAAACCGAGTCGCATATGACTGCATACAATTTTGTACCAATAAAGTTTTTTCATAAGCACGGGTAGGGCCACTGGTCTTATTTAACGTAACAATATGTCTGCTTCCATGAATCAGGACACACTGCAGATGTATTGCAGGATTTGTATTAGCTGTAACAAAGAAATGTTCTTTGTTTAAAGGTGATTATGCTGTCGTGTATCTTTTAGAGCAGAGAGGACGTTCTGATGAGTTCAGGTCCACTTTAAAGCGTCCACAAAGTGTATTAAAAATTAGAAATGGGACGCAGGGGTCTTCTCTGCGCCGCTCTCCAGTGCCCCCTCCCCCAAATTGCTGACAAGTTGCTGGCTGGAGCAGGGAGGGGGCCTCCTTTGCAGCAGAGGCAGCCCTGCAGAACGCCTGCCTTTCTGTGCCCATTCTCTGCCTTGATCCTGCCCCTTTCCCGCCCTTTCTTTTTTTTGGGGGGGGGGGGGGGGGGGGGTATTAAACTAGCTGATAAAACCTTACAGGAGCGAAGGTAATCAATGCTACCTAATCCAGCTAGTCCCCCCCCCCAGGTAGGGTTTTAAAATAAAAAAATGTTATCCTACCGAAAACCAGTAGCTTCCCCCAACCTATTGCACCTCACCGTTCCAGTGATGGGACCCTCGACAGGCGCTAATGGCTGTAGCCTGCACAGTGGCACAGAGCGGCTCGTGCTTAGCTGTTCCGCCAGGCATGAGTGGCTCCATGGCTCTATGCAGGCACAAGCCATCTGACAGCACAGTAGGACTTGTGCTCGTTCACGGACAGGAGCCCCCTCTGCAAACTTTCAGAGGGTTACAGAGTCCATTGGTGGTCTTGAGGGGGACATGGTAAGCCTCTGGAGGATCCAGAAGTAAGTATCTTGTGTTTTTTTTCTTTCTAATTTTTGCATTACAGCCTGGATCCTTAAGCCTCGAACACATGCCAGACGAAACTTGGCTGACGTGGCCAATTACGGCCACATCAACCGAGAATCTGGCATCTGTGCAGCAAACGCAACAGAACCTGATTTACAATATTAGCAACAAGATTCCTCTCTATTCTGAATCTAAAACTTAACTAGCAATTGCTATGAGCCTTGGATAATCTAGGTTGTCCAATTATATGCCGACGGTGCTGGCCTAGCAAATACTTGCAAGTGTAATATTTGTATGTCAGTCAGTAAAATTGTTCGAGTTTTTAGACTTTGATATTAAAAGTTAAGTTTTAGATTCAGAATAGAGAGGAATCTTGTTGCTAAAATCTGTGCAGCAAACCCTGATGCCCCAGCCAGCGTTAACCCTGGCGGTCCAATTGTTCTTCCCCCTCGCCCTTGGTGGCCGCAAGCCGTAAGTCCCATGCTACTCCGCCAGCCCTCCCCACCCACATAGCACCAGAACAGGATGCTAGCCTGCAGGCTAGTGAGGAGTCTGTAAAGCATTGGTCTTGTGTCGCCCAAGGGATTGGTTCCCGGGCCCCACCAGACTGCATGCATCGGTGTAATGGCTTTAAAGGACAACTGAAGTAAGAAGGATATGGAAGCTGCCATGTTTATTTCCTTTTAGGCAATACCAGTTACCTGGCTATCCTGCTGATCCTCTGCCTCTAATACCTTTAGCCATAGACCCTGAACAAGCATATGCAGATCAGGGGTTTCTGACATTATTGTCAGATCTGACAAGGTTAGCTGCATGCTTGTTTCTGGTGTTCTTCAGACACTGCATCAACCAAACAGAACAGCAGGGCTGCCAGGGAACTGGTATTGTTTAAAAAGGGAATAATGGGAATAATATGGCAGCCTCCATATACTTCTCACTTCAGTTATCCTTACAGTGAGAAAAAAGGAACACAGGCTAGCTCTATGTAGGACTTGTACTTACATACAGATGTTTATCTCACCATGTCACTTCAGTTACTCTTTAAAATGCTCTTACAGGAAACTGCCTTCATGTCAGTGTGCCAATACACACAAGAGCCATTTGGGGCATTACATTCGAGGGCGAACAAACAAACGCAGCATACATCATTCAGGCGCTGTAACACACTGACAAACACATGCAAATGTGTCCAACTGAAAATACTGGGTGGGTTGTCCTAGTTTTCCCATAATTCAGTCCACAGTAATAACTGAATATGCAAGTTTTTCTAGTATTAAAACACCTGGTTGAATTCTTCCAGACATAAGCAATGCTGTGTGACATTTTCCCAGACATTGTAACAAAAGTCTGACTAAACTAATCCCAGTGAACACATTGGGCCTGTAATACTGTATCCGCTGCCTCGGGTGTAAAGGATACACGCTGGCGTAAGTCAGCGCATTCTGCATGCTTCCGGTGTAGTAGAAGATAAACAGTAAGAGCACACCATCTGCAATAAAATGTATACAGTTAGCATAAATCTGGTATTGCCTCACAGTGAACCATTACCTGGCATCACATAATACATATAATTCTGGTAAAATAACAGAATAGCCGAACAGTTTTTAGTACTTTGTGGTCAGGAATTTTTTTACAACCAAAGTTTGTAGTATTCTGATTACATCTATTTTATTTCACACATCCTGTCATGACAGTAAGTATAGAAAAGCTCGGGTCGCATTCTGGCTACCAGCTTCTCAACTGCCTCCAACTTAACCTCCTCCTACTGGCATTTGCATAGCGCTATGAGTTAGAGTTATAACTGACAGAAACTGATTCAGTGTAAATGTACCCTTAAAGAGAACCTGAACTGAAAATAAAAAGTCAAAATAACCATACACAGGTCATACTAACCTCCTGCGTAGTCTACTCCTCAATCTCTTTCTCCTCTCCTGCGTCCCATTCGTCCACTGTGATCAATGGAATTCTCCGTCCTCCATTTTAAAAATGGCCATTACCCCATAACAGCTTCCTGGTCAACACACTGTTAATCTGTAATATCACCCACTTGAGCCATAGGGAAACATGGGCATTACTTTGCATATTCAGTTGTAACTGACAGCTGCTGATATATAACTGACAGCAACTGGTATATTTCAGTTCTGACTGTGAGAAAACGCGGAAAAGCCGCCGCATGTGCCAAGAGCAAGGCGGCTGACTCCGCATCCAACGCGGCGGTTTGCACGCATAGACACGCGTCTGATAGTATGGTGGAATGCGGAAAAGCCGCCGCATGTCCTGACAGCAAAGCGGCTGTTTCCGCGTCCAATGCGACGGTTTGCATGCAGCAGCGTGCACTTGGTGTGGCTGGGTCTGTTAGTGCACATAGGCAGATGGAGAGCTACGCGCGCGCGGGCCTGAACTCAGGACCTTTATACCAGCAGGGGAAGTGTCAGCTGATCAGGACGATCAGCTGATTCCCGCAGGACTCATGATTGGCTGAATGGCTCGGGCGGGGCGGCAGAGTCCAGCAACTATATATTCTGCTGCTTGTCAGTTGCTGGTTGTCTGCCATTGCTAACATTTCGTGAAGGCACTCAGACCATAGTCAGATCCTTACAGTGTGTTTGAACTAGGTGGACCTGGGAATTCACACTTAGCCAGATTCTGTTGATAGCTTAAAGTACTAATTGGATTGTATTATTTGTTAGACCAGTTCCAGGGTGTTGAGATCAAGGCCCTCACACCTCAGACTAGGAATACTGTGTATCTTCTGTGTATTCTCTAGCATAGTTCCAGGGTGTTGAGATCAAGGCCCTCACACCCAAGATTAGGGAACTGTATTGTCTTTGTGTTATATACCAGACTAGTTCCAGGGTGTTGATGATCACGGAACTCACACCCAAGACTAGGGAATTGTATTATCATTTATGTTATGCTCCAGACTAGTTCCAGGGTGTTGTGACTACGGACCTCACACCCAAGACTAGGATTGTGCTACTACTGTATTACGTTAGCCCAGTTCAGGGCAAGACCTTATATCAGCAGCAGGGCTTCCTGCAACCCCAGCCTCGGTCCCTCGCTCAGGGGTCCACAGGCTACAGGAATATCACCCACAGTCAGGGGTGAATTCCCCAGGAGTCTTAGGCCGCCAGCTGCTCTGGTGGTCTTCACTCAGAGTTGTTACTGTTGCACCAAACACTTACACTCTCTCAGGTGTCTAGAGGTTAGACATATCTGATTATTGACGATTCCGCAGATCCTCAATAATCGGGTATATCTGTATTCTTGGGGATACTGCGGTTCGCCAAGGATCAGATTCTCTCTCTGGTTGCTGACACTGATCGTTACACTGACAAAATATTGTCAGAACTGGAAGGGATCACTGTAAGAAGAAAATGGTGAGCTTCTGAGAGGAACTGACGGTGAGGTTAGTATGTAATATTCATTTGCAGCTACATCATGTGTTTATTTTAAATAATTTTCCTCGCTTCAGGTTTCCTTTAAAGAGGAACTCCAGTGAAAATACTGTAAAAAAAGTGCTTCATTTTTACAATAATTATGTATAAATGATTGTGAGTGTTTGCCCATTGTAAAATCTTTTAAAACCCTGATTTACATTCTGACATTACATGGTGACATTTGTACTGCTGGAAGGAGATGTACCTGCTGCTAGCTTTTTTGGCAGTTGGAAACAGCTATTTCCCACAATGCAACAAGGTTCACAGACAGGAAACTGCCAGGAGTACCACAGTCCTCTGAGTTTCCTGTGGGAGGGGTTTCACCACAATATCAGCCATACAGCGCCCCCTGATGATCCAGTTGTGAAAATGAATAGATTTCTCATGTAAAAGGGGGTATCAGCTACTGGTTGGGATGAAGTTCAATTCTTGGTCGGAGTTTCTCTTTAAAAGGACTCATGAGACAACGCTTATAATCCATTTTTACTCACTTGGGGCTTCTTCCATTCCCTCGCCGCAGCTCCGATCTTCCCACCCGCTGGGTTGCTGCTATTTACAGGCAGCCAGCAGGACACTGAGGAAGCTGCGGCGAGGGACTGAGATGGTTGCTCGGGGCTGGAAGAAATCCCAAGTAAGTAAAAATAGATTATAAGCCTCGTGAGTCCTTTAAAGCAAACCTGAACTGAAAATTAAAAAAAGTCAACAAACATTTGTTTGTTCACCGTGATCGATGGAATTCTGCGTCCTCCATTTTAAAAATGGAGATGACCCTGTAACAGCTTCCGGGTCAGCACACTGTTAAACTGTAATATTGCCTGCTTGAGCAATAGGGAAACATGGACATTACCTTGCACATTCAGTTGTCCTTTCAGTTATTACTGACAGCAACTGATATATTTCAGTTCTGTAAAAATGTTGCTAGAACTGGAAAGAATCACTTTAAAGGGAACCTGAACTGAGTAAAATTATTTAAAATAAACACATGACGTATCTGCAAATGAATATTACATACTTACCTCACTGTCAGTTCCGCTCAGAAGCTCACCATTTTCTTCTTACAGTGATCCCTTCCAGTTCTGATATTTTGTCAGAACTGAAATAAACCAGTTGCTGTCAGTTATATATCAGCTGCTGTCAGTTACAACTGAATGTGCAAGGTAATGTCCATGTTTCCCTATGGCTCAAGTGGGCGATATAACAGTTTAACAGTATGCTGACCAGGAAGCTCTTATGGGGTAATGGCCATTTTCAAAATGGAGGACGGAGAACTCCATTGATCACAGCATACAAACAGAACGCAGGAGAGGAGAGAGAGATTGATGAGCAGACTACACAGGAGGTAAGTATGACGTGTTCATGTTTATGTTGACTTTTAATTTTCAGTTCAGGTTCTCTTTAAGAAGAAAATGTTGAGCTTCTGAGAGGAACTGATGGTGAGGTAAGTATGTAATTTTCATTTGCAGCTACATCATGTGTTTATTTTAAATAATTTTACTCAGTTTGGATTCACTTTAAAGGGAACCTGGAGCAAGAGGAATATGGAGGCTACCATATTTCCCATATTTACTTTAAAAAAAATGGCAGATGACCTGTAGTCCTACTGATCCTCTGCCTCTAATACTTTTAGTAATAGACACTGAACAAGCATGCAGCAGATCAGGTGTTTCTGACAAAAATCTGACAAGATTAGCTGAATGCTTGTTTCAGGTGTGTGAGTCAGACACCAATGATGCCAGAATGAAATAAAGGACTGCCCGGCAGCCAGTATTGTTTAACCAGCTGAGCGGTCTGGACGAGCTCAGCTCGTCCAGTACCGCCGGAGGCTGCCGCTCAGGCCCTGCTGGGATGATTTGGCTCAAGTAAAAAGCAGCACACGCAGCCGGCACTTTGCCAGCCGCGTGTGCTGCCTGATCGCCGCCGCTCTGCGGCGATCCGCCGCGAGCAGCGGCGAAAGAGGGTCCCCCCAGCCGCCTGAGCCCAGCGTAGCCGGAACAAAAAGTTCCGGCCAGCGCTAAGGGCTGGATCGGAGGCGGCTGACGTCAGGACGTCGGCTGACGTCCATGACGTCACTCCGCTCGTCGCTATGGCGACGAGGGAAGCAAAACAAGGAAGGCCGCTCATTGCGGCCTTCCTTGTTTATTCTGGGCGCCGGAGGCGATCGGAAGAACGCCTCCGGAGCGCCCTCTAGTGGGCTTTCATGCAGCCAACTTTCAGTTGGCTGCATGAAATAGTTTTTTTTTAATTAAAAAAAACCCCTCCCGCAGCCACCCTGGCGATCTTATCAGAACGCCAGGGTGGTTAAAAGCAAACAAATATGGCAGCCTCCATATGCCTGTTACTTGAGGTTTCCTTTAAAGGGACCCTGAACCCACATTAAAAATGAAATTGTGACTTACCTGGGGCTTCCTCCAGCCCACTGTAGTCCACAAGGTCCCCCGGCGTCCTCCTGGCTCCTCTCCTGGTCCCGCTGACGGCTCCGTTATGATACAACTTTGGCCTGCAGTCGTCAGGGCTGCTTCCACTTTGCCGATATGCATAATCACGCCGGCCAGCGTGATGACGGCAAAGCGGGAAGCAGCCCTGACGACTGCAGGCCGAAGTCGTATCATAACGGAGCCTGCCAGCGGGGCCAGGAGGATGCCGGGGGACCTTGTGGACTACAGTGGGCTGAAGGAAGCCCCAGGTAAGTCACAATTTCATTTTTAATGAGTGCTCAGCGTCCCTTTAAAGACAATTAGGCCCTATTTCCACTAAGCCCAAATCTGAACCAAACCTGCAGCGTTACCCCACATCCGAGTGGGGCAGGGAAATGCTAGTGGCTTGTGGTCCAGATTGCACAGCGGTGCGAATCTGGATGGTATGCGTCAGTTTTATGCAGAATGCAGCGGAATCCCTATAGGTGTACATGGCACGGCCAATCAATGCAGCTGCAGCTACGCATCAGAACAGGAGCCACGGCTGAATCAGAAATGGCCGCAGCTCCTGATGGAAACCATCCCTTAGGCCCCTCTCACACTTGTGACGGCATCCGTCTCTGAAACGGACATCTAGCACTTGTGCTGATGAGAGTACACATCCGAAACCCTCTAACTGTGCCAGGCATGGCTATGGGGATTCAGATGCAGTGTCTAAAAAAATCCCAAAAAACAGTGAAACGCTATGGATCGCCCCTGTGGTTTAGCCACGTGGAAAACATGACCAGCAGCCATATGCAGAAGGAACAGACGAGTCATTTTACACTTACCTTGTGCTATCAGTATTGGATATTCTAGGTAGGTTTCCATGGGGTAGTCATAATATATTTGGTACCGTAGAAATACAAGAAATCTAGGGGAAAGAAGCACATTAGGTTTAGGCACGTTTTTTTTTTTCAGCACTAACATTAAAAGTAAATTGCACTTACAGAAATATGGAGGCTGCTATTGCAGACCCAGTTTTAAAAAATATTATTAGTCTGGATGCTATTCTGACCTCTAGTATCAGTAGATCCTGAGCTTTTGTTACTCACTAACCTATAACAAGCAGCCAGGGACATGAAAACACCACATATTGTATATTACCCCACCTTGTTTCCTCCATATTTCTTTAAAGAGGAACTGTAACGACAAAACGGCCCCTGGGGGGTACTCACCTCGGGTGGGGGAAGCCTCCGGATCCTAATGAGGCTTCCCACGCCGTCCATCCGTCAGGGGTCTCGCTGCAGCCCTCCGTGCAGCGGTGACGTAATATTTACCTTCCTGGCTCCTGCGCAGGCGCTCTGACGGCGCCGAAGTAGGCGGAAATACCCGATCGCCGTCAGGTCTGCTCTACTGCGCAGGCGCAAGTTTCCGGCGCCTGCGCAGTAGAGCGGACCCGACGGAGATCGGGTATTTCCGTCTATTTCCGTGCCGAAAGTCGCCACAGCGCCCCCGCTGGAGCCAGCAAAGGTAAATATTGAACTGACAGTCGGCACAGTCGCCGGCTGTTCGGAGGGCTGCAGCGAGACCCCCGTGGGACAGAGGACGGCGTGGGAAGCCTCATTAGGATCCGGAGGCTTCCCCCACCCGAGGTGAGTACCCCCCAGGGGATCTTTTTAATGTTACAGAGTCTCTTTAAGGAGGACCGCCATTGAAAATAATGTAATTAAAGAAGTGCTTCATTTTTACAATAATTATGTATAAATGATTTAGTCAGTGTTTGCCCATTGTAAAAATGTTCCTCTCCCTGATTTAAATTCTAACATTTATCACATGGTGACATTTTACTGCTGGCAGGTGATGTCACTGGAAGGAGATGCTGCTTGCTTTTTTGACAGTTGTAAACAGCTATTTCCCACAATGCAATGAGGTTCAGACAGGAAACTGCCAGCACCATGGTCCTCACAGTTTCCTGGTGTGTACACAATTCGATAGATGTCGCCGGTCAGGGATTAGGACTTGATCCCTTTGGGTGACAATAGCTGGACTGGGCTGCACAGACGTGTGTCGGCTGTGTAGCTGACAGTGGCAGTAGCTGGGGTTGAGTAGATCCCAGCCGTGCCCAACCTACGGCCCGCGGGCGATTTGTGGCCTGCGAAACCAGTTTCTGTGGCCCGCGCGGTGTCTGCCCATGGTGTCCTGCGGAGGGGGAGAGGATCGGGTGGTATTGCGTAGTATCGGCACTCGGCAGGTATTGCGTCCCGCGCATACACCAGCGCGTGCTCGTATTCAGCCCCGGTTAGCGCTGGGATAGTTAGAAAGCCTCGCTCATTGGTTACTGCAGGAACCTTCCTCCAATAGGAATCAGCCTAATTCCTATTGGAGGAAGGTTCCTGCAGTAACCAATGAGCGAGGCTTTCTAACTATCCCAGCGCTACCTGGGGCTGAATACGGAGCACACGCTGGTGTATGCGCGAGACGCAATACCTGCCGAGTGCCGATAGTACACAATACCACCCGATCCTCTTCTCCTCCGCAGGACACCGCGGGCAGACACCGGGGCACATGCTGTGACAGCCCCCTCAGCCCCACACAGAGCTGACAGCCTCCTCATCCAGCACACTACAGGCCGCGGGTAATTAGGCCTCCGTGCCACCTCAGCAGAGCTGACAGCCTCCTCAGCCAGCACACTACAGGCCACGTGTGGGTAATTAGGCCTCTGTTCCTCCTCAGCAGAGCTGACAGCCTCCTCAGCCAGCACACTACAGGCCACATGTGGGTAATTAGGCCTCTGTTCCTCCTCAGCAGAGCTGACAGCCTCCTCAGCCAGCACACTACAGGCCATGTGCTCATTACTGCATACACCCAGGTACCGTACTGGACTCTGATACCATTGCTGCATTAATCTGCCCTGTGCATACACCCAGGTACCGTACTGGCCTCTGATACCATTGCTGCATTAATCTGCCCTGTGCATACACCCAGGTACCGTACTGGCCTCTGATACCATTGCTGCATTAATCTGCCATGTGCATACACCCAGGTACCGTACTGGCCTCTGATACCATTGCTGCATTAATCTGCCCTGTGCATACACCCAGGTACCGTACTGGACTCTGATACCATTGCTGCATTAATCTGTATTAAAAATAAGTGTTACAAATTTGGAGCCAAATATCCAGAAATTGGTTTCTGAAAAACAGCCGCAAACTTCTCATTAAGAAAATGTGCATCAAATGGTGAGTACAACAATTCTTATATTGTCGTTTTCTTTCCATTTCCAACACCATGTTAACTGTTACTAGAAAAACGTTAAAAGTTTTACATCGAAATTTTGTATGCATATGTTCCAGCCCTCGAGATTTTTCTTGATTTGAAGTTCGGCCCTTGGGACAAAAAAGGTTGCGCACCACCGCGCTAGACAGATCACTCACGGGATGGGGGCTGCTGTACACACACCTGATTATAGGCTGAGGCCAGGGCCGGGCCGAGGCATAGGCTGGAGAGGCTCCAGCCTCAGGGCGCAGTGTAGGAGGGGGCGCACAATTCATTCAGCTGTCATTCCTAATTGTGTATGAAGCAGAAAGAAATAAGAAAAGGGGATACATAGCAGTGACTGCAAGCCAGATAACTAGATATTAAGGTGTTGGGGAGGTTGTGGGCCCTGTGGCCCTCTTAGTCTAATAGCAATCAGTGTGTGACAGCTGGGGTGGGAGGGATGGAGGGGCGCACTTTGGTGTCTCAGCCTTGGGTGCTGGAGGACCTTGTCCCTGCTCTGGCTGAGGCGGTCGTTATCGGCTGCTGATTGTAATTGGTTCAAAGCCAAGCTGCAAACAATCTCTATTAAATTTGTATGCAATTCAGAATTATTTGCATTTCCACAACCGTCTCTAGTCAGTGATGGTATTAAATGCATAGGATGGCATGGCAACCAGGCAACTAGTATTTTAGGTAGAAATCAGCAATGCATTATAAATTATTATTATTTATCGATACAGCACTGGCAATCTCACAAATCAGGTCAGTGAGTGGGATCAGGAACACAGCACTGTTACATAGGACAGCGGGTGGGATCAAGAATACCCAGCGACTAGTGCTGTAACATGATAGTGTGGTGGGTGGAATCAGGAATACACAGAGCTGTTACAGGATAGGACACGGTAGGATCCTGAATTCCCAGAGCTGTTACAGGATAGGACAGTGGGTGGGATCTGGAATTCCCAGAGCTGTTGCAGGATAGAACAATGGGTGGAATCTGGGATTCCCAGGGCTGTTGCAGGATAGGATGATGGGTGAGAACCAGAATTACCAGCGCTGTTGCAGGATAGGACAATGGGTCTGGGTGGGATCCAGAATTCCCAGGGCTGTTACAGGATAGGACAGTGGGTGGGATCCAGAATTCCCAGGGCTGTTACAGGTTAGGACATTGGGTGGGATCTGGAGTGTTGCAGGATAGGATAGTGGGTAGAATCAGGAATTCCCAGGGCTGTTGCAGGATAGGATAGTTGGATGGATCAGAGATACCGAGCACTGTTACAGGATTGTATGTGGTAAGTGGGATCTGGAACTCCCACTTCCCAGGACTACTGCAGGATACAGTGGGTGGGATCAGAAGTACCAGCTCTCTCACAGGACAAAACAGTTAATAGTAAAAGAAACCCCATAGATCTGTACACTGAATGTAGTCAGGCACTGCTGTGCTTCTGCCACCCGGATAGACGTAACCTGGCCAGGGAAGCTGCACTGATCTGATCCTTGTATGTCAGGAATGCAGCCCCTAAGCCACAGGACGGTGCTGAGGGCGGCATGCTCTTACCCCGTCACCTCCAGCAGCACGCTGCCCAGGCTCAGCCCCTCCGCACTCCTGGCTCGCAGGATGGACAGGATCTGGGGGAATTTCAGCACCATGCACACTAGCAGGGTGCTCCAGTTAGCGAACACCAGCAGCTCTCCGTGTAGCTCCATCAGGACAGGCGGCTGCTGGACCATTTCCTCTTCCCCTTGCAGACCAGCAGCAGCCAGTCACAGCTACAGCTCCGCCCACCCTGCCGCCAGTCACAGCTACAGCTCCGCCCATCCTGCCGGCAGTCACAGCTAAAGCTCCGCCCACCCTGCGGGCAGTCCAGCTAAAGCTCCGCCCATCCTGCAGCTAGTCACGGCTACAGCTCCGCCCACCCTGCCGGCAGTCACAGCTATAGCTCCGCCCACCCTGTTTTCAGCCCGACCACTCTGCCATCAGTCAAAGCTACAGCTCCGCCTACCCTGCCGTCAGTCACAGCTACAGCTCCGCCCACCCTGCCGTCAGTCCGCCCACCCTGCCAGTAGTGAAAGCTACAGCTCCGCCCACCACTCCGCTAGTCACAGCCAGTCAGCCACAGCTCCGCCGACCCTGCGTGGAGGCGTGGGTTTCTTTGCCGCTATACAAGAGCTCATAGGGCGGGGTGTGGTTTTACCTGTAGGGGGCGTGGGTTAGGTTGTGTCTCAATGGGTGAGTTTATGGCAGTGGGCGGTCGGTGTAAATGAGAGGCGGGGTTTTCACATGGAGGCGGAGGTATAGAAACTCATCGTTCCCAGGTGAGTGTAGCTTGGACAGGTGTGATGACGTAAGTGGGCGTGGCCCGATAGGTGTCTTCAGCCGGGGCTGCGCCCTCCTGAAAGAAGCGATCATGGCCGCCTGGAAGAGCGGGGCGGGTCCCTGTGGATTCGGTGAGCAAGTCGGGGTGCTATGGGGGTCCCCGCAGCTTGCTGTGGATTATAGTACAGCGCCCTCTGCTGCTGTGTATGAGGATAGGGGTGACCTCACCCCTGATGCGCATAGTGCAAGTGTGGCCAGCTTATAATCAGGAGTAAAGGTTGAGTTGATGCCTACAGTAATAATTCTAAACTTTTGCTACAGATCACATTGTGGCTGCCTGTTACAGATCGCATTGTGGCTGCCTGTTACAGATCGCATTGTGGCTGCCTTGCTCAACTGGCGTGTGTGTCTCTTTATAATGTGTCCCTGAGTAGTGGTGATCTGAAATGGCTCGGCTCTGGGCTGTAATGTGTTGCATGATGATGGTCAGAGTTGGGTTTCTGCAAACCGAGTGGCACATGTAGAAAGCGGTTGCTGATGGAATAGGAAGGGCAGATGTGAAGGTGCAGAAGGCTCCTGGCCACAGGAACGCACGATGGATGCACTGCAAATGTGCAACGAAGAGGTACCAAGGCAATGTACTGGGCTGGCTAGTGCAGTACCAGAGCAGCCTGAGGTGATGGTGAGGGACCAAATGGCCTGAAGGAGGCTTGAGGAAGCCCCAGGTAAGTATAAATCCTGGAACAGTATTTGCTTCCGTTACACCTTAAGTCTAGAACACACTTTCAGTTTTGATTGGCCAATCGCTGACCAATTTTACAACCTCCATGTAGTATAAGTGTTTACTTACACAATCTGCTCATAGTATATCTGTTGACCATCACACTATATGGAGGTGGTAATTATTAGTCTCTGGCCAATCATCATTGAAAATGTGTTCCAAGCTTTACTCTAGCTCTCTTGTGGGATCAGACCTAATGCCCTTCCCTGCATCTTTGGGTGCTCATGACACTGTTTCCAGTTTGCTGAATGGCTTTCCTTGGACCACTCTTTAGTAGGTACTAACCAGTATGTACATGGAAGATTTACATGCTACCGTTGGGAAAACTAATCCAAAAACATGGCCTGACATACCACTGCTATGCAGACGACACCCAACTATATCTTTCCTTCAAGCCTGGTGTGACAGACCCAACTCTAACTATAAACGCCTGCTTACGCGAACTACAGCAATGGATGAATGACAACTGGCTGAAACTAAATGCAGACAAAACTGAAGTCCTTCTGATTGGAGGGCAGAGCATGATAACAAAACAACTTAACTTGCAGTCTTCACCACTGGGAATAGGAGGCACGGATCTACGCAGCTCTGATCATGTGCGTAGCCTGGGAGTTCTAATTGATGGGGATTTTAAACTTCAGAACTCAAATCTCTGCTGTGGTGAAATCATCCTATTTTCACCTGAAGAACATTGCAAAAATCAAGCACCTCATACCCCCAGAAGATCTGCCAACCTTAGTCCACGCCTTCATCACATCCCGACTGGACTACTGCAATGCTCTCTACACTGGCCTTCCAAAAAAAGGCCTTGTACCGCCTACAGCTGATACAGAATACTGCTGCCAGACTGCTAACCAACCAACCCCGTCACTGCCACATAACGCCAGTCCTGCATTCCCTTCACTGGCTACCTATAGAATGGAGGGTCCTATTCAAGATCGGCCTACTGACATTTAAATCCCTGAATAATCTAGGCCCTGGATACATGAAAGATATGTTACAGCTGCGTAGCAATCCCCGCACTCTCAGATCCACAGGTTCTAATAATCTAGTCATACCCAGAGTCCACTTGGAAACTTTTGGTCCCAGAGCCTTCTGTCATGCTGCCCCTACGTTTTGGAACTCCTTACCTCAACAGATCAGGACAGCCCCATCCCTGGACGTGTTTAAATCCAGACTGAAAACCCACCTGTTCAGTCTGGCATTTGCAGAAATATAACTTTTGTTGTGTGAATACTTCATCCTACTAATTACTGAATCTGAGAGAGCCTAAGCGCTTTGAGTCCTATGGGAGAAAAGCGCTATAGAAATGTTATGGTATTGTATTGTATAAGATTTCATAATACCTGCTGAGCCCAAATTGTCTATTCATCATAATTTGGCTCTTGGTGAAGTCACTTGGAAGCCTTGCCTGCTATTTTTCTTGCTTTTCTGACACATCAAGACTATTCCCTAGCTGACTTAGGCCTCTTTTCCATGGAGTGTTGATCAGTGTCCTCAGCAAGCAGTTACCAGGCAGCAACAAGCAGTTGGGAGTGTTTGAGGCATTTCACTGCCTATCAACATTCCATGGAAAAGAGGCCTTATTTATCCGACCTAGATTGGTGATCTTTACTGAGCTAATCCACGTTCTTCACTTCACCGTCCATGTTTTTTTAAATGGTGTATATGAAGCATGTCTGAGGTCTAGTGCACACCTAGAGCGCTTCTGTGTGCTTTTCAATGCTAGCGCTTTGAAATGCGCTTGTCCTAATGTATGGGATGGATCACACCAGAGTGATGTGAATGTGTATATGTATATATAATTTTTTTTTTTTTTTTTTTTTGCAAATGTAGGTCCTGCAGCATTTCTGAGGCGATTCAATGTTTTAAGTATAGGAAAGTGGAAAATTTGATCTAAAAAGTGCTTGAACAGGGTTTTTTTTTTTTTCTGCAAAAGCGGTACACTTCCAGCTCTACTGTTTTTGCTACACCAAAACTCTACAAAAATCGCTAGGCATAAATAGAAAATCGCTAGGCACATGCCTAGAATCACTTAGAAAAATCACTTCTAAAAGCGCTTAGAGCGCTTTCCCACTAGCAATCGCTAGCGTTCGTGCTAAATGCTAGCGATTGCGATCCAGCAAAGTCCTAAAATTTCCCGGCGATCGCGCTTGAGAAAAAAAAATGAATCGTGGTAGTGGAAACTACCTACCGCAATTCCTATGTTAAAATGCAAACCATAGCGATTTTAAAATCGCTAGAGTTTTGCGGTTCAGAATCACAATCGCCGCTAGTGGAAAAGGGCCCTGAGTGTTTGCAGTTATGCCATTGCTTTTAGGTGTGCTCCAGCTGAGTTAGGACTTTCATGGTCTGCTTAAAAGAAGAAAAAAAAAAAACTGATGTTTAACTGAGCAGTTGTTCCACAGATTTCAGTTAAAACTGTGAACTGACCCATAGAGAGACATGGACATCACCTTCACCTGGGCTGCACATCAGGTTCCGTTCTGTTATAACTGACGGCAGCTGATTCAGTGTGAAAGGATACAGCTTGCATTTCAGTTGGAGGAAACGAGATTAGTAGCAGGCAGTTGGATGTCCACTGAATGCTGAGTGGCTTTAGCTACATGTGCAGCTTTGTTTCCTATGTAGAATGGTACAGAGTAACTAACTGTCAGGTGTTCCCCCCCCCCCCCTTTTCTCTCCACTAGACCTGCAGAAGGGTCCCCGGCAGTTAATGAGAACTGGAATTGCACTGATCTTCATTGGTCATATAAATTTCATCTTGGGTGCCATTGTTCATGGGACTGTTCTGAGGCATGTGTCCAACCCAGAGAAGAAAGTGAGCCCAGAATATTGCACCGCCAATATCATCTCTGTGGTTTCAGGACTGCTGGTGAGTGTGGGTGTGAAATGTCAAAGGAATGCTATCTGGAAGCGGAAATCCTATGTGATTAGCCTTTGAAGGTAGTAGCAATGCCTTGGATGCCATTAGAATCAGAATAATTTTATTTCGCCAAGCATGACTGGGTCACGCCTGGAATTTGATTTGGCACAATGGAGTGGTACATAGAGAAAGGCAGAAAAAATGCCAGAATAACAGTAAAACATACACAATATACCAACAGCATCAGATATACATATAGCTCTGTATTCATCTTTCAGAACCGCACTGCTAAAGACTACCGCTCCTTTGCAGGTGGTAGGGTGCTGATAGTGGTTGGTAGAATGTTAAGGGAGTTCAGGAGGCTGATGGCCATAGGTAAGAAAGCGTTCTTGTGTCTGGTGGTCTTGGTGGAGATGGCCCGGAGTCTCCGACCCAGTGGAAGTGGGGTGAAAAAAGTGGCCTGGGTGAGAGAGGTCACCTGCCATCCTCAGAGCCCTGGCTCGCAGTCTTGTGTTATACAGGTGGTCAAGTGAGGGCAGAGGTCTCCCAATGATCCTCTCTGCCGACCTAATGATCCTCAGTAGCTTGTGCCTGTCACTGGCGGTGGCTCCCGCATTCCAGACCAAGATGGCGGAGCAGAGGATCGATTCAATGGTGGCAGTGTAAAAGCATGTTAGAATCTCCTGCGCCATGCCGAACTTCTGCAGTTGGTGGAGGAAGAAGTCTCTCTGCTGGGCTTTCTGTTGGGTTGACATGATGTTGACCCTCCAACTGAGATCCAACTGAGATCGCTGGAGATGGTGGTGCCCAGCAGGCAGGCACAGGGCACTCTGGCCACCTTGGTACCATCAATGTAGATGGGAGGTGGGGTAGGAGCAGACTTCCTGAAGTCAATTATAAGTTTGACGGTTTTGGCTGTTGAGCACCAGGCTGTTCTCCTTGCACCAGTGGCATAGTCTTTCCACCTGCTGCTGGTAGTCCTGGATGTTGTCCTTGGTGACGAGGCCGACAATGGTGGTGTCATCCGCAAATCTTATGATTTTGACAGTCTACCATGGATCTGCAATAGTTTGTGTAAAGGGAGAAGAGCAATGGGGACAGGATGCAGCCCTGGGGTGTCCCTGTGTTGGTTATCACTTCTCGTGAGTAGATGTCCCCCAGCTTGACAACTTGGGATCTGTTGGAGAGAGTCAGTGATCCATAGACGTAGGGTGGAGTGGACCCCAAGTGTGGCCAGAACATTCTGGAGGGTGTGTGGGCATATAGTGTTAAATGCCGAGCTGAAGTCTAGTAGCAGTACTCTGGCATACATGTCCTTCCTGTCTCTAGATGGTTGTAATGTGTTCCAGACAGATGTTTAGAGCATCATCAGTGGACCTATTTGCCCTGTAGGCGAACTGGAGTGGGTCTAGTAGGGGCAAGGTGGATAGCTTGAGGGTGGATAAGACCACTCTCTCTAGGGACTTCATGATAACGGATGTCAGGGCTACAGGCCTGTAGTTGTTGAGGTCAGAGATGCCTTGTTTCTTAGGAACAGGAATGATGATGGGCTATGAGAGGCTAGTCATTTCTAGTAGGTACAAATTCTGATAATTTACTGCAGATCAATTCAAACTTGAAATTGTACCTGTCTGGCTGGTAATCTTCATAAAAGTTGCATGAACTTGAAATTTAGAACCTTGTTGTCAATCATTAGATACCACATTACTTTCAGTGCAGGACTAGGTAGTTGCTGTTCCTGTTCAATATGTGTGAAGCACAGGATGTTAGCAATGCCTGCTTCCAGGAAAGCAGGAAGTACACCCTGCACATTTATTGGAGGATTTGTATCAGCTGTAACAAAACATTCTTTAAATGTTATGCTGGTGCTTATCTTTTACAGCAGAGAAGTTCTGAGTTCAGATCTACTTTGTATGTTAGATATAGGTGTGAGCAGTGACCATACAGAATAATTCAAACCCCCTTCCCTCCTCTATCTTACAGAGCTTAAAGGACCACTATCGCAAAAACAAAGGTAGGCAGTTAAATCTGACAGAGCCGACAGGTTTTGGGCCAGTCAGTCTCCTCATGGGGGATTCTCAGGGGTTTTTTTTGTTTTCAACAGCATTTCCTGAACAGCAGTTTAACTGCCAAAACAGTAAGATGCCAGCCAGCCTCTCTACTCACTTGCACACTATTGTCAGCAACTGCTGTTCAGGAAATGCTGAAGAAAACGCTGAGAATCCCCCATGAGGAGATAGACTAGCCCATGGCTCAAAACCTGTCGGTTCTGTCAGATTCTAGCTGCCTACTTTTTTTTTTTTATTTTTTTATTTTTTTTGCGATGGTGGCCCTTTAAGTAGGGGCATGTGAATCACAGGATATATAAATCTCCCATGTTGCCTTGATGGATGTTTGCAGAGAATGGAATGGTTACATTTTACATGGGTGTGACCTCTGTACACCAAAGCTGAATGCAATCACTTTGTCCTTTTTTTTTTTTTTTTTTTTTTTTTACTAGATTCTGACTTCCAATAAATGTCTCATTTAGTTATAACCTTTTGTCTGCTTCATTGTTTGCCCTGTAGAGCATCACAACTGGAATCTGTGCTATCCTGGCCTCCAGGAACCTGGCCAGAGCCAGACTTGTGAGTATATTCCTTGTCTATCTTTCTGTTCTCTGTATTCTACTCTTGTGTTGCAGGGCCTCTACAACCCTTGTCCATGCATGTTATGGTTGTTTGTGTTTTGCATCCGTATGCAACTGGCATCTATAAGCTTTTTAATACAGAACTACTTTGGACATCCTATGGCCATTTTTGTGTTCCCATATTCCTTTCCCAGGGATGTCTTGGGGTAGGAAACCACTAGGCAGAATCACATATGCATTTTCCAAAAGCACATGGTGGAAAACATATGCAATTCTGCCTAGTGTGTTCCTACCCTAAAAGGCTTTAGGTTCAATTCTGACTTTCAACTTCACTTAAAATATGCAAATAATTCTAAGTTGATGCAGAAATATGAAAATGTTACTCCGGATCTATGCAGCTTGCATATGGACCCGTGAAAGGCTTTTACTGCAAGATTTGATTAGTGCATTTTACAAGACTTTCATAACTAGTAAAATTCTGTATCGTAATTAGCATAATTCTAAATCCTGATTTACCGTATTTGCACCTAATAATTTTGGATTTCGGTACGTCTGGATTTGGGCAAGACATTTTAATGAATCGACACAATACAAACATAGCTGGCACTGGCATGTAGCTTTTATAAAAATAGCCGGCAATTGAGGGGCTAAAACATTCTTCATGTCATGGTGGTTTCTGTGTGCATGTATAAAGAGAATCTGTAGTGTTAAAATCACACAAAAGTAATCATACCAGTGCGTTAGGGGACATCTCCTATTCCCCTCTGTCACAATTTCGCCGCTCCCTGCCGCATTAAAAGTAGTCAAAAACAGTTTTAAAAAGTTTGTTTGTAAACAAACAAAATGGCCACCAAAACAGGAAGTAGGTTGATGTACAGAATGTCCACACATAGAAAATACATCCATACACAAGCAGGCTGTATACAGCCTTCCTTTTGAATCTCAAGAGATCATTTGTGTTTCTTTCTCCCTGCAGCTCACTGAAGAGTTACAAGCTGATTGTTAGTTTACTCTTGCAGACAGCTCTGCCAGGTTGTCTGTAATTCTGCAGTATGTGACTCATCAGTATGTGAACAGAGGATTTATCCAGCTTGTAAAAGATAAGAGAGCAGAGAAAAGCTGGCTAATGTAAATAACACACACACACGGGAGTGTGCATAGAGGGGGCATGCATAGCAGATCACACTGAAGAGTCGGCAGCCTTCCAGACACAGGATGACAAGTCCGACAGGGGAAAGATAAGCTGATTTATTACAGAGATGGTGATAGTAGAAAGTGCTGCAGTAAGCCAGAGCACATTATAATAGGTTTAGGAACCTGTAGGATGGTAGAAAACACAATGACATTTTTGTTAGAGTCCCTTTAATATATTCATATACATTTTTGCAGTGTTAGTGATCTGGAGCCGAAGCTCTGGTACAAAATTGGATATTCTCTTGGAGAGGGAAGCCTCAGGATCCTACTGAGGCTTCCCTCAGTTATCTGATGTCCCTGAGCTCTCTTCTGTTACGAATGCAACCGTGCAGTAGCCACACAAGCATGGCTGCGCATGCACAGTAGCATGGAGCTTGCAGCTCTAGCTTACTGCATGGGCGTGCTCGTGTGGCCACGCTGAAGGGAGAGTAGGTGTGTGGCCCCAATATGATTAGCGACAATGCCTAGTCTCCTTCTGGGGGTGGGGCACACTCAGCAACAGGAGACAACACAGCACTGAGGGAAGCCTTAATGGGATGCTGAGGCTTCTCTCTTAGGTAAGTCTCATTTTCCCAGAACGTCTCAGGACAGCAACCCTGAGACTTGTCTCCATCCACATTCACTGGACAGGAACTAGATTAAAAGATTTGCATAATTGATTAGGCAGAGAGCACATATAACAAGCATCATGTCCTTACCCCTTCAGTTGTTTTCCTGTCCAGCAGGATCTAGATGTGGGGGATGGCTGGCCACCCATGCTAGTTGCAGGAGCCGCGGGCTGTGTGATCCCCTGAGTCTGCGGCAGCTAGTTGTCTGGCGCGGGGTCATGCTACTCGCTATCTGCCTCCCCCTGAAGTGACTGAGCGGCGAAGAGTTCGGCGTGCAGGAAGTCCCACCCGCGGATCACGTGACTGGCGCCCACGTGACCAGACGCCGGAAGCAGGAAGTTCCTAGCCCGGCGTGCGCTCCAGAGCGGTACAGCGTGGATCTCAGCGTCCAGGCTGCCTATGCAGGCGCAGCAAGCGATAGCGCTTCTGGGATCAGTAGTCCACCGGATCAGCACTGGAAGGATGGGCGGGCCAAAGCTAAGGTGAGCTATATAAAGCTTCGGTTTTTAGTCACTCTGACATGCTGTGACTATGGAGGCTGCCTCCGGATCTTCCTCCCAGGGCTCTGTGGAGTCAAGCTCCGTACCCTCTGGTATGTTTCATGGTGGATATTGTTACATATCTGTTTGGGGGGGTTATTAGGCTTAGTCGGGCTAATGGCTGCTATGTCTTTATCTAATTTCAGCCTAAAATGGAAAGATCAGACTCTAAATCATCTGCTTCAAGACAGGAGAGAGCTGATAAGCCTGATAAACCTGATAAATCTGTACAACACTCAGGTTCAAAATCTACACATAAAGCTGGAAAGAAATGTGCTGTTTGTGGAAATTATATGTCTTCTACTTCAAAAATGTTGTCAAGATTGTACTAAGAAGGTGGTCAGGGAAGAGACCCCCACTATGATTGAGTTAAAAGGATGGATAAGGTCAGAAATTTCATCTGCGGTGCAGACTATTAAGGCCCACCCAGAGGTGGTGGTATCTAATATAGAGACTGCTCATACTCCTGTGTCAGTTCCTACTCCTCCGGCAGGTTCGGATATACCGGGCCCGTCGGGTTCAGCTCCTATAGAGAACCCCAGCTTAAGGAGAAAGAGAAAGGGGGACGAATCCGAGGATTCAGAGATATCAGATGGAGAATTAGAAATTTCCTCTCTGGAGGATATCCCCTCAGACTGAAAGGTCTACAGATAAGTCTGTTAAAAATCAGAAGTTTGCTTTTTCTACTGATTTTATGAAGGAACTGTTAGAAGCTATGCGTAAAGCTATGGGAATTACGATAGAACGTAAAACCTTATCCCCCCTTGACCAGATGTATGAAACCCTGTCAGAACCTCAGACTTCCTTTATACCGGTACACAGCAGCCTTAAAAATATTATCAAGAAAGAATGGGAAAATCCTGATAAAAGGGCGTTTTGGCCAAAATCTTTAAATAAGAGATATCCGTATAGTCCGGAAGACCAGAAATTTTTGGGGTTCTGCACCTAAATTAGACCCGTCCCTGTCAAAGGTTTCTAGAAGATCAGACCTTCAGTTTGAGGACTTTGGTAGTCTCAAAGATCCATTAGATAAGAAAATGGATAATAGTCTGAGGAGAGCCTGGGAGGCAACATCTTTGAACTTTAAACCTTCTGTTGCTTCTACAGCAGTGGCAAGATCCTTGAAACTGTGGCTGTTGGAGGTTCAATCACAGATCGCCTCAGGGGAGCCTAGGGAGGAGATTTTAAATTCCTTTCCAAAGATATTACATGCGACTAATTATTTGTCTGATGCAGCAGATGACTCTGTGAGGCTCACAGCGAGGTCCACGGCCCTAGTGAACTCAGCCAGAAGAGGGATCTGGGTGAAGACATGGCAGGGGGACATTTCATCTAAATCTAAGCTGTGTAGTATTCCGTGTGAAGGAGGTTTGTTATTCGGGACAAAGCTGGAAGAGACTCTGGAAAGATCAGCTGATATTTATTGTACAGCGCTGCGTAATATGTTGGCGCTATATAAATCTAATTAATAATAATAATAAATAATAAGAAAAAGAATTTTCCGTAGGTCTTTCGCCCTAACCGTTCCTTTCGTGGGAAAGGTGAGCAAGAAAATAAAGGGAACCAGAGAAGGAAGTGGCTCCCCAATAAGTCCCAACGATCCAAGACCAACCCTCATTACGCCACTACAAATCAACAGCCAAAACAATGACGCCAGGATTCCAGTAGGAGGCAGACTGGCTCACTTCTACGAACAATGGCAGGTAAAAATCACAAACAAATGGTTATTGGACATTATTCTGCAGGGTTACAGAATAGACTTTGTAGCTCCACCTCCAGCTCAATTCTTTGTAACCCCCCTCCCCAAGAGTTCCAGCTCAGGCCCAAGCACTCCAAAACGAAGTCCATTCTCTATTAGAAAAGAGTCATTCGAAGAGTCCCCAGATGTCAAGAAAGACTAGGATTTTACTCACCGGTCTTCCTCATAAAGAAACCTCAAGGAAGCTACAGATTCATCTTAAATCTGAAAAGGCTAAACAGAGTGGTCAGATACAGAAAGTTTCGGATGGACAACATCCGTTCAGTGTTGAACCTTCTGCAGGAGAACTGTTACTTAACGTCTCTGGATCTCAAGGATGCCTACCTTCACTTGCCAATTCACCTGGAATCGCAGCAGTTCCTGAGATTCGCAGTGAGGTTACAAGGAGAGGTAAGACATTTCCAGTTTGTGGCTCTTCCCTTTGGGTTGTCCTCGGCCCCTTGGCTATTCACAAAAGTCATGGCCGAAGTTCTAGCAGTGCTTAGGCTTCAGTCTATTCACATTATGTCTTACCTGGATGATTTACTTATATGGGGACCTTCTGTGCAGTTAGTTAAGGCACAAACAGATTTCACCTTAGAATTTCTTCAGACCATGGGGTGGTTAATTAATTGGGAGAAATCATCCTTACAGCCTCTCCAAAACATGGAATTTTTGGGGTTTGAGATCTGTACTGCTGACAAAAGACTGTTCCTACCTAAAAGAAAATCTTCTCTGTTATTAAAGTCTGTTCTCTCTTTTCAGAGCTTGAAGGCAATATCTCTGAGGAAGGCTATGGCTTTATTGGGGACAATAACATCATCTTTCCCAGCGATTCAATGGGGTCAACTACACTCAAGAGGCCTGCAGTGTTGGATACTTTCCAAATGGGACAAGCATCTCTCATCGCTGGACAAGAGATTCATGATTCCCTGGAGTGTCAAGCAGTCACTACTCTGGTGGACAGAGCCACAACATGGACTAAAGGGGAATCTGTGGGAGTTTCCAACGCAAATTGTTATCACAACGGATGCGAGCTCTTGGGGATGGGGAGCTCATCTGGATTCTTTCACAGCCCAGGGGCAGTGGTCAAGCAGGTTTCAAAATCGTTCATCAAACAGCAGAGAACTGCAAGCGGTCTGGGAAGCTCTACAAGCCTTCAGTATACAGATTCTTCAGTCACATGTGACGATACGCACGGACAACAGTACAGTTGTAGCGTACATAAACCATCAAGGAGGCACGAGGAGCAGATCGCTACAGCTTCAGGCGTCAAGAATTCTGCATTGGGCAGAACGGAATCTGAGATCCCTAAGGGCAGTTCACCTAAAAGGAACTCTGAATTGTCTGGCAGATTTCCTGAGCAGAGGAGTTCTTTCCCAGGACGAATGGAGTTTGAACGAACAGGTGTTTCAACAGATAACGGAACACTTGATGGTTCCGCAGGTAGATTTGTTTGCCAGAAAGAACGCCAAATGCAGTCTGTTTTGCTCTCTATGTCCCCAGGACAAGCCCTGGGCGGTGGACGCTTTTTCGATCACCTGGAGTCGTCACAGGATGTACATCTTTCCTCCTCTACATTTGATCTCAAGGGTAATAAACAAGATTCATCGAGACCGTGCTCCAAGCAATCTTGATTGTCCCATATTGGCCCAAAAGACCATGGTTTGCTCTGCTACAATGGTTAGCTACGGAGCATTTAATCCTTCCAGAACAGAGAGACTTATTGTCGCAGGGACCAGCAATGCATCCCAATCCGAACCTGCTTCACCTTACTGCATGGAGCCTGAGTGGCAATTATTGAAGAGTAAAGGTTTCTCAAATTATCAGAGACACTTTTGCAATGCAGGAAAAAAGTAACACGTCAGATTTACTATAAAGCCTGGAGGGTATACAATACCTGGTGTGAATCCAACACTAGGGACACTTCCCAGTCTAATTCAGTTCTAGAATTTCTCCAAAGTGGATTTCAGAAAGGGTTAAGCACTAGTACTTTAAAGGTGCAAGTTTCAGCCTTGAGTGTATTTCTTGATAGGAAATTAGCTGAAGAAGAGTATATAATCAGGTTCTTTAAAGTGAACCTCCAGACTAAAAATCGACTCAGCAGCACTGAAAAGGCCTGGTGTTTCTTTAACAGTTTCACAGCATCAGAACTTTGTTTATCTTATACAAGCCTCATTTTTAGCTGCACAGAAGAAAACTGCCCGGGCAGTTTCCCCCTTATGCTGTGCAAAGCATGATGGGATTTCTGATGTTGTTGTTCTCGTTCTGCTGTTTTGGTGCTTTTTTTTTTTTTTTTACATTTTGAATTTGACATTTGAAGCCTAGTACGTGCAGCTGGGAGGGGTTATCAGCACACAGGACAGTTGGAACTGTGGCTCATGCTCCCTGTCACCTCCTTCCAACCAAAAAGATGGCTGCCCCCATGACAAAGATGGCAGCCCCCATGAATCACAAACATTTGCCTGTTCTTTTAAAACAGGGTGGGTAAGAGATTATATTACCTATCTATTCTAATTAACATAACTAATGTAACTTAATGACAGTATGTTTGTTTAGGCTGAAGTTCCCCTTTAAGGCAATTAAAAGACTTGAGACCTACTATTCAGAACAGAGTGCCTCCCTGGGATCTAAACACAGTGTTACAAGGCTTATGTGAACCCCCCCTTTGAGCCAATGGAAGAGAGTTCAGACAAACGCTTGTCCCTAAAAACAGCGTTCCTCTTGGCAATAACATCGGCCAGGAGGGTGGGGGAGTTACAGGCATTATCTGTTCTGGAGCCTTACTGTATAATATCAGATGACAGGATCACTCTTAAACTGGATACTACTTTCCTTCCCAAGGTGGTCTCAGAATTTCACAGGTCTCAAATTTTCCTTCCCTCTTTTTGCGCCAACCCGGCAAATCAGAAGGAGGAGAAGTTACATTGCTTGGATGTCAGAAGGTGTGTGTTGGAATATCTCAATCGGTCCAAGTCCTGGAGAAAATCGAATGCACTGCTAGTGCTATTTGCGGGAAAATTCAGGGGTAAACAGGCCTCAAAAGCAACCATAGCCAGATGGATCAAACAGGCTATTACAGTGGCCTATACCCAACAAGGCAAGCAGCTTTCATCTTCAATCAAGGCACATTCGACCAGGGCAGTTTCGACCTCTTGGGCAGAGAGGGCAGGAGCATCTGTTGAGCAAATCTGCAAGGCAGCCACCTGGTCGAGTCAGAATACTTTCGTAAGACATTACAGGCTGGACGTAATGTCTAGTACTGATTTAAGTTTCGGGGGAAAAGTATTGCAAGCTGTAGTCCCCCCCCCCCCCCCCCCCCCCAACCCTAAAAGTTATGTCTTGTATATCATCTCAGGGTTGCTGTCCTGAGACGTTCTGGGAAAGCCAAAATTACTTACAGTAATTTCTTTTCCAGAAGTCGGAAGGACAGCACCCTTATAACCCACCGCTGTTTCTATTAAAATTATTTGAAGAAGCATATGGTGTGGAGTCTTTTTTATTAACTGAAGGGGTAAGGACATGATGCTTGTTATATGTGCTCTCTGCCTAATCAATTATGCAAATCTTTTAATCTAGTTCCTGTCCAGTGAATGTGGATGGAGACAAGTCTCAGGGTTGCTGTCCTTCCGACTTCTGGAAAAGAAATTACCGTAAGTAATTTTGGCTTTTGTACCTGATCTTTGGCTTGGGTACACTTTTTTTTTTTTTTTTTTTTTTTTTCTTTTATCTCAGTGGTTGGTTGTTGGGTCTGTCATGCTGTCTGCTTTCCCCTCTTTATCCCTGCTTTCCTTCCTCTCTCATCTCTGCTCTCCTCACTTGTATGCCCCATATTTTCTCCCCACCATTCCTTCAGTTAGTGTATTGATGTTTATCTCCTTACAGCACTGGGCGCTCCTGGTCCTCTCCCTACTCAATGCTTTTCTGTCAGCAGCCTGTTTTGTGGGCCTGGTTTTATCCATCTCCCTCACCATTGCTAATGGAGGCAAGAACCTGCTATCTGGGTGTAACGCTACAGTACTTCCTGCAGATACCCGCTCCGTCATAATGAGTAACGAGTGCCCGTTTGACACAACGCGGATATATGTGAGTCACTGGCTGGGCTACTTGTATGTGGGTGGGCTTCCTCCACAGACTTTTTGTTTTGTTAGTAAACTTGTGCATTTTATAGGGTGGTGGGGGGGGGGGGGGGGGGTTTGATTCTAAATTGGATGCCAGCACAATAATGAAACGTGAACGGCATGGTTTGCACAGGAGTCTAGCTACAGTGCAGGACCCTGGCTGTCGCAGTGAGGGTATGTTGCCTGCGCCCAAATTTCCTGATGCCTTAATTTCATTCACGCCACTAGAACATATTAGTATTAGGCTTCTTTTCCACAGACTGTCAGGCCTAGTGCACACCGGAGCGTTTCCGCTGCGGTTTGCGATCCGCTTGCGGGTGCGGATCCGCTAGGGTAATGTATTTCAATGGGCTGGTGCACACCAGAGCGGGAGGCGTTTTGCAGAAACGCATACTCCCGGGCTGCTGCAGATTTTGGATTGCGGATGCGTTTCTGCCTCAATGTTAAGTATAGGAAAAACGCAAACCGCTCTGAAAAACGGCACTTCAGAGCGGTTTGCCAGGCGGTTTTTGTTACAGTAGCTGTTCAGTAACAGCTTTACTGTAACAATATATGAAATCTACTACACCAAAACCGCTACACAAAACCGCAAAACGCTAGCTGAAACGCTACAGAAAAAAGAAAAAGCGTTTCAAAATCTGCTAGCATTTTGCGGATCTGCTAGCGGTTTTTGGTGTGCACCAGGCCTTAGGGCTGGTGCACACCAAAACCCGCTAGCAGATCCGCAAAACGCTAGCAGATTTTTAAACGCTTTTTATTTTTGAGGCGTTTTGCTAGCGTTTTGCGGATTGCTGCTGCGGTTTTCAGTATAGTAGATTTCATATATTGTTACAGTAAAGCTGTTACTGGACAGCTTCTGTAACAAAAACGCCTGCAAAACCGCTCTGAAGTGCCGTTTTTCAGAGCGGTTTGCGTTTTTCCTATACTTAACATTGAGGCAGAAACGCATCCGCAATCCAAAAAATGCCTCACCCAGGCATTTTTCGTTTCTGCAAAACGCCTGCCGCTCTGGTGTGCACCACCCCATTGAGATACATTGACCAAGCAGATCCGCAGCCGCAAGCGGATCTGAAAACGCCCAAAAAGCCGCTCGGTGTGCACCAGCCCTTAGACAGTGAAATGCCTCTCAAACTCAGAACTGCTTGCTGCTGCCTGGTAACTACTCGATGCTGCCTGGTGAGGCTTCATTCACACCTAAAATCTCAAGCGTTTTGTGCACTTTTTTTCTCCCCTTCCCGGTGCTCCACTGCGCACTGCATTTCTGGTAAAATCGCTTTTCCAGAGCTGTTTTGTAATTCACTCCCTGCCGCAAGTCAGGAAGTGAACTCTGACCCGGAAAAGAATGATACAATGTATTGTAAAACGTGAATGCAATTGCAGCATAAAGCGGTTTTGTGAGAATTTAGCGCTCTTCCTATACCCTCCATTATAGCAAAACTCCCCCAAAAAATGGTGCAGGCACAGCTTTGCTGAACGTACAGTGCGGAACACCGCACTGAAATGGACCTTCTCACAGAAATTGAGTTTTTTGTTTTAACTGCCTGCGCTTGAAAAAGGGCCCAAAATGCCCCTAGTGTGAATGAGCCCTGACTGCTTGCTGAACTCACAGCTCAACAGTCCGTGGAAAAGAGGCCTTGTATGAGGATGGTCAATGAGATGCATCAGTATGCCAATTTTGCATGGAAAATGTATGCAGCTTTACAATGCAATAATAATAATCTGCTGAGGTAACATTTGATTTGTCCATTTTCAAGCTGCATACATTGCATATAAAATATGCATAATCCTGCACCCACTCTATTTGCATCTTGTTGACCATCCCTAATATTAGTAAGCTCTTGTCATATGTTCAGAGGTTCCCAGTGCTGGAGGTGGAGTCTTCAACTACTGAGGAAATTGGGCAAGTTCTCCACAATCACGTTTGCTTCAAGGTCACTGAAAGCTATGCTAACCTGGAATCTGCGAAACCGCTTGCAAAATCTGTATAGTATTTAAAATCTGTTGGCCCTCGACAGTGGGCATCATTTGAGGTTTTTTTTTTTTTTCCCTCTTCAGTCATAACCTGGGTTTATGTACTGCTAACACACACACCACACACACACCACACACACCACACACACCACACCACACACACCACACACACCACACCACACACACCACACCACACACACCACACACACACACACACACACACACACACACACACACACACACACACACACACACACACACACACACACACACACACACACACAGCACACGCTGCCTACCCCCCCCCCCTCCCCCCCCCCCCCCCCAAAAAAAAAAGAAATCTCTCTCTGTTGCTATGTATGTGTTCTCAGGACCATTCTTCTCTGTGCAGGACACAACATTGGCTCTGTGGTTCCCCTCCATGTTCCTGTCAGCGGTGGAGGCTGGCCTGTCTATCCGTTGCTGTGTTATAGCCTTTATATTGAGGGGTATTGGCCCATGTGGGGAATCCTTCCTCAGACAAAAGGTATGTGCTGCTGTTTCAGAATCTGACGTACAGGTATGCAGGGCTGTGGAGTCGGGCAATTTTGGGTGCTCGGAGTCGGGAAAAAATGCTCCGACTCCTAATGAATTTGTAACTGTAATTAAAATAGAAAATATGATAAATGTTCTATTTCTCAGATAATAGTCATTAAAAATAATGTATATATACAGTAATAGCTGTGCTTAGTCCACAAAAATGAAATAAACCAATCAAAATTAATTGTGCTGCTTCAATAAAGCAGTCCCTGTATTTTTAAGGTCAGATATACATATCTGATTGTGACTGTATATATGATGTGTACACAGGAATCTCTTATATATACTAAATAACATCTATGCTGTAAGAATAAAGCCTGATGTGTAGCCGTGTCACTAATAGAGATGGTCAACGTGATGGAAATAATTCTGCGTCGATTCTGATTTATGCAAATGTATGCACTCCCTTTGCTGATGAAATCAAATAATGTGATATGTTAAAATTTGGTTTGGTGACTACAAATTAAAGGGTAACTGAGACGGATGAAAAGTAAAGTTTTTTTTATACATACCTGGGGCTTCCTCCAGCCCGCTTCAGGCTAATCAGTCCCTCGCTGTCCTCCACCACCCGGATCTTCTGCTATGAGTCCTGGTAATTCAGCCAGTCAGCGCTGTCCGGCGCATGCCGCTCCCACAGCCAGGAACATTCTGCACCTGCGCAATAGTGCTGCACAGGTGTAGTATGCTCCTGGCGGCGGAGTGTGTGCATGCGCACTACGCCTGACTGGCTCAAGTACCTGGACTCATAGCAGAAGATCCAGGTGGTGGAGGAGGACAACAAGGGACTGATTATCCTGAAGGCGGCTGGAGGAAGCCCCAGGTATGTATAAAACTTTAATTTCATCTGTCTCAGGTTTACTTTGTTACACAGTAGTACTATACTCTACATATGCACTCCCCACAGAGCTGCAGGGAATCCACTGAGAATGCTGTGCACATTGAACACAGAGGTGTTGTCTGTTTACAATCTCCTCATTCCCCTGCAGAGTACCTGCACATCACTCTTACATGTACCCACACTTACATTGCCTAGGGCCTGATGTTCTTTGTTCCGGTTTGTACCTTTTACAAGTACTCTTACCAAGGACTAGTTTTAGTCTAAAGGGAATAAATATAGTAGTCTACATATCCTGCTCACTTCAGTTGTCTTGTAAAATTCCTAAGCGTTGGCAGTTAAGAGACGAATTTCATGTTACATACTTTTAATCAACAAAATTGTAATATGCAAATTAGAGGAGTCTGAGTCAGTGGAATCCTAAACTGAGGAGTCGGAGTCAGTGGATTTTTGGACCGACTCCACAGCCCTGCAGGTATGCGCCTCTGCTCAAAATATCAAGAGTTGCTCAAGTGTGATTTCCTACTTTTTTTTTTTTTCCATTTTTATTTTTTTCCCCCACAGCTTATATTTGCTTTTGTGTACAATTAACATTGTCTGTCTGTTTACAAGTTCCCAAAGTAAAGTATCTGCTCTAAAAGCTATTGCATTTTATTCACGCTGCTTTTTATTATATATTAAAATCTTCTTCTAGTGAGCTGTTCTGAACTATGTATGCTTGGCGTATGGAGAGCTCCTTTTCAGTTGTTACACACAATGTAACAACTGATGAATTTAAACAAAAGCTACTGTTCTCTCCAGATCGGATCTTAAGCTGAAGGGGCTTTCCATAGCAGGACAAAGTGCTGTGTTTAACTGTTTGAATGCTGCTCTGCTACAATTTTTGTTTGTGCTAGTAGGTTTAAAGCTGTAAGGAATTTTGTAGAGCAAAGAAATGCTGATTTTCAAACCACTTTAAGCATGCCTGAAATGATGTATATGGAGGCTTACAGATCTATTTCCTTATAAACAATACAGATTGTCTGGCTGTCCTACTGATCCCCTGCCTCTTATACTCTTAAAGAGACACTGAAGCGGAAAAAAAATATGATATAGTGAATTGGTTGTGTACTATGAATAATTACTAGAAGATTAGCAGCAAAGAAAATATTCTCATACTTTTATTTTCAGGTATATAGTGTTTTTTTTTTTTTTTTCTAACATTGCATCATTCTATAATATGTGCAGATTACACAACACTCAGCATTCAAAATGAGTCTTTCAGAGCAGTCTGAAGTAATGACCTCTCCTCTAGCAGAGGAAAAGTAAATAGTCCAGGAACAGTTGAGATAATAAGTCACATAACAGCCATCTCCACGACTTTGAAAGTCGTAGAGCTTAATTGCTTTTTTGCATAGAGATAACTGGAGTTTCTCAACTCTTCCTGTACTGGAAACCATTAGACGGATGTATCTGATCTTAATGTTTTATTTCTTAGCTGTGCTACACATACAAATCATAATATCATCATTTTTTTTTCGCTTCAGTGTCTCTCTTTAAAGAGAACCTGAGGTGGTGTTCTAACAATATCTGCACATACTGCCCAGCCTTTGTTGCTATCTCAATTCCCCCCCCCCCCCCCCCATGTTCCCACTGCGCTCTGCTATGCCCCATAAATCGACACGCAGCGGGTTGTGTTAACCTATGTAATGTCACTCTCGCCGCTAGCCCCGCCTCCTACATAGCTCCGGTTCCGCCTGCGTCCCTTCCCTCCAATCAGCTGGGAGGGAAGGGATGCAGGCGGGGACCGGAGCTATGCAGGAGGCGGGGGAGCAGTGAGACTGACACTACATAGGTAAATACAGCCCTCTATGACACGCTGCGTGTTGACAGCGTGGCTGTGATTTCAGGGGCATAGCAGAGCGCAGGGGGAACTTAGGGGGGATTGGGATAGCAACAGAGGCTGGGCAGTATAAGCAGACCCAGCCTCTGTGTGCAGATGTCATTGTTAGAACCCCACCTCGGGTTCTCTTTAAGCCTGATACATTCTTCAGTTTTAATTGGCCAATCGGACCTACATGGAGTTGGTAAAATTGGCTAAATCAAAATTGTAAGTGTATCAGACTTTAGGCATGGTGATGAGGGGTGTGTCTGGCTGCTTGCTTGTTTCAGGTGTGTGTGATCCAGATGCCACTACAGCCAAAAATCAGCTGAACTTCCAGGCAACTGGTATTGTTGAAAACAGACATATGCTCAGTTCAGGTCTATTTTAAAATGTCATCTATAGATGGGCTGATTGCTGTTATGCATTTTCAGTCTGACTTCCTTTTATCCCAGAAGGGAGTAGCAAGGAATGGGGGTCTGCTTGAGGAGCTTGTATCTTCAGTTGCTTATGTGCTCCATTGTGTTTCAGCTGCAGGAGGAGGAGGCAGAGAGGGAGAGACTGGAGGATGCGTCCAGACCAGAAACTCACCAGCTGATCGAGGCCCATGCCTGAGTATTGCACTGAGGTGAGCTGCCATGTCCACACCTTCCAAACACGCTGCCAGAAGCAAACCAAAGGTTTGGAGGGATGTTACCGTCAACTATGAAAAGTCTGTCTTAAGGGTGTAGAGCTTCCTTTCTGAGTGGCTGTAATTGGGGATGCAGTGAGATGCTAATTCTGAGTTGATGCTAATTGTATGCTAATGTTTTGAAGTCTTTTATGCAGCTTGGAAATCGGCGCTGTGGAGTCAGTACAAAAATCTTCTGACTCCTCAGTTTATGAAACTCCGACTCACCAAATTGGCTCCGACTCCTTAGTCTAATATTTAACAGGGCTGTGGATTTTGTACAAAAATCACCCGACCCCCGACTCCTCAGTTTATGAAACCACGACTCTGACTCTGGGTGCCCAAAATTGCTCCGACTCCACAGCCCTGTTGGAAATGGACCTCTCAAATGCAGCTGCTGCATAAAACTGGCATCAACTGAGAATACTCTGTCTCATAGATCATAACTATGCATACTGTGTGGGGCTCCTGTCGTGTCATATGGTTGTTCTTCGTGAGTGGGAGATGATTACTGTGCTGTTTTTTAAAGGGCCACTAGCGTGAAAAGTTTTAATGGGGAGAAAATGCTCAATTTACTCTGGGACAAATGTACGTTTTATACAATGTTGCTGTTGCTCAGTACAACTTTCAAAATGTGCAGTCTATTTGGGAAACCAGCCTGCATCTTTCTACAGATCCTTTTAAGGAGGTGGGTTTTGTAAAGAATCTAGGAATGTTTGAGAATCCCGCATGAGGAGATGGGATTAATCAAGATCTGTCAGACCTTTACTGCTTTCTGTAAGTGACAGCAACATAGGAGTAATATTTATAGCTCATTTTATTCTGGGACAAATTTGCATTATATACGTTTTTTTTTTTTATTTTACATGTTTCCACAATAGTAGTCCTTTAACGATGCTACTCTGCTCAAGAGAAGTGTGTGTGTGTGTGTGTGTGTGTGTGTGTGTGTGTCTCTATTGCTGTGTGTGTCTCTATTGCCAAGTACAGACCTATTGTACCAGCATATGTGTTTGAATGCATGGTCATGATTGGGTTAATGACTTTTTGTACCTTCTGGCTATTATTAGTATTGTGTAGTGCCCTGCCATGACCTAAATGTTGCTGTAATTATCATACTAGCTTGCTTGTTCTTTGTGAGCCTCAAGGTAAAAGATCAGCCTGGCAGGCAAGGTAAAGGGAAATGACTGCTTCTCATGCCTTTTCTGCTGAGTAGTGAGATGCAGAGGATGTTACAGAGCTGGAACAAGGTATTTTAGTTATGCGTGGGGTGCTGTGCTTTGTAGCGAGATAGAATGACTCATCTATTAGCAGTTAGAACACTTCTTTCACATCTTCCCTGAAGTTAATGTGTAACTTCCACTTGTCCCCTCTTCTTCTTCCAGCAGTGTGAAGAATGTGAGCGCTGTAGAGACACTCCGCCACAAGCCTCCTCTCCACTGGGACGCCGAGCCAGGATCTGGATATCTGTGGCCTCTCATACTACCCTTTATACCAGCTACAATGGCACCATTGCCCGTTTAAAAAGTGTTTGTGTACTCTGCTGCCCCAAAGGACATCCTGGGAAAGTCGTTAGCAATTGCATTTTGCAATTCCTAGTGGACCCAGGTCTTAAGAGTGTCCTCTGCTGGCCATTCAGTAGATTCTACAACCCTCACTGCTTCTATTGGTATCTGCTTGTTGGCTGTTGGTATGTCTTCCCGTATCAATCCACACTGCTCATCGGGGGATTGTCACAGGTACTGCATAATGGGCACAATCTTAAAGGATACCCGAAGTGACATGGGACATTAGACATGTGTATGTACAGTGCCTAGCGCACAAATAACTATGCTGTGTTCCCTTTTTTTTTTTTTTCTTTCTCTGCCTGAAAGCGTTAAATATCAGGTATGTAAGTGGCTGACTCAGTCCTGACTCAGAAGTGACAACAGTGTGACCCTCGCTGATAGGAAATTCCAACTATAAAACACTTTCCTAGCAGAAAATGGCCTCTGAAAGCAAAAAAAGAGATAAAAAAGGGAATTTCTTATCAGTGAGGGTCACACTGTAGTCACTTCCTGTCTGAGTCAGCCACTTACATACCTGATATTTAACTCTTTCAGGCAGAGAAAGAATAAAGGGAACACGGCACAGTTTTGTGTGCTAGGCACTGTACATACACATCTCATCATGTCACATGTCACTTCGGTATTCTTTAAGGTACTCCTCCCTCTACCTACTCACTGCTTATCACCTCAAGAATTCCAGTAGCAGATTCCAGGGGGTCTCCTCGCTCATCACAGCTGTGCTCTGTATCCTCCCCTTCCTTTACATGTAACATACTGTATAATGTGCACCCCTCAACTTTTGAAAGGACGGTATCTTAAAACTGCCACAATGTCTCAGATGATGGTGAAGTTCACATGACTGTTGCTCCAGAAAGCCTCCGTGCCGAGGTGGAACAAGAATTGCAGAACCACTGATCAGTCTCCAGCTCCCATATCCTGTTCTTCCTGCCACAGCCATCTTTCCCTAAAGGCTTACACTGTACTCTACAGATTGCCCAGGAAGCTCATGGTGAACCAGAACTCCTAGGTGTGTGTAGGACTTTCTTTGGTCCTTTTTTTTAGCACACTGTACATTCCTAGGAGTCTTGGTTCACCACGAGCTTGCTGGGCCATCTGTATTTGTACTTCATAGTGATAGTAGATTAGCTGCTGTGTGCCGATTCCTGCCTGTGAAATGTATTTTGAAACAACGGAGTCTACATTTGTAAATTTACCTCTCAATGCTCATTTGCCTCCCACTGGAGTGCTGACAGCATCTTTGCAGACACAGTGTGCAGGATGCCAGCTACTAATGCTGCTATAGTGATGAGCAAAACTAGTAATACAAATAAGGCTCTAGTCCATAATCTACCATTACTTTAAGCAGACTTGCATAGAAGTACACTAACCCTTTCAAACTACTTGATGTGCCATGACTGTCTCTCCTCCCATGTCCAGGGGTTACTGTGGCTTTTTTTTTAGTTTTCATTTTTAAATATTTTTTTATACTAAATTAAAACATTACTGCTGCATAATGAATCTGCTGTTTTATGTAGACTGCTGTTTATTTCTGGAAAAAATAAATGTTTACCAATATCTATTGCTTTTATACTTGGCTTCTTGTTCATTTCTTCAAAAAGCAACCAGTAATAAATGAATCCACGGAAGTGATTAGGATACAGCTGGGAGAATTTAAGCGCCCCTTGCTGGTCAAACTATGCACTGCTGCTGGATGACACGTGGCAGGGCATAGCTGATTAGGGGCTCCACCACTGTCTCAAAAGAATTGTAAAATTTAATACATGCATATGAGGTACATTTCTCCCAGAGTAAAACTTGATATGTTGCTTTCACTTACAGTAGCTAGAAGAGATCTCAGGTTTTGGACTAGTCCATCTCCTCATAGGGTATTCTCAGTATTTCCTTATACTCTTTTTAAGAATAAGGCTGGTTTCACAGTGGGACGTTACAGGCGCACATTAGAGCAGCCTGTAACGCAGCCCAACTCACAGTAATGAAAAATCAATAAGCTGTTCACAGTGCCCACGTTGCGTTACATAGTAACGCTGCGCCACCAGACAACGTACTGCATGCAGTACTTTCTAAGCGGCAGAGCCGCGTTAGACTGCTTGCACATGCTCAGTAACGTTGGGGAGGAGCGGAGAGCGGCCAGGCACATGGCTAATTTTCACTGCACGTTGTGACGTGCAGTGTTTACTTCCTGGAGCAGCCGCTCTGTGCGTCGATTGGCCGGTGGGACCACGTGATGCGGAGAGCTCCACTCACGTGGTCTCCGCAGTGACTGCAAGAGCAGGCGCACCAAGAGCTGCTTGTAACGCGGCTCTTGGTAGCGTCCTGCTCCAACACCACCAGGCGTTGCGTTAGGGGCACGTTATGCGACCTTAACGCCCCCTCTAACACAACGTCCTGGTGTGAAACCAGCCTAGAGGACCGAGGATAGGTCTGTGTGTACGCAAGGAAAGAGCAGACATTGGCAGAGAGGGTTCATTTAATCATGTGGTTGCTGTAGTGCACTGCTACACTCAATCTTCTCCACCTTGACAAGATTTGATTGGCCCATTTTGTAGTTGCCTAAACTTGCATCAACTTGGAATTATTTGCATCTCAATGACCAATAAGGTAATAACTCTGCTTTTCATGCAAAGCATATGCAACTTGGATATGGAATGCTTATTTGATCCTATTGCAAGCTTTGTACTGTGCACAAAATCCAGAATGATTTGCCCTTTTCCTCCTTTTTTTTTTTTTTTTTTTTTTTTTATATTTTTGTCAGATGTCATGTAGACTTCTGGTACAGTTGCCTGCAGTTTTATTACAGACTTTGGCTCATAGTCTATGACAGAAGCTAAAGTGTAAAAGAAAATGCAAGCTTTTCTTCTGTGTAGTGTTAAGGTTTTAAACTCCAGCATAGATAATTAATTCCTTTGCTAGTACAGTAGAATCTTGTTATAGTAAACCCAGCCCTCAGGTCCCAGCAAATGTCTATAAATATACAATGGGTTCTATTCACAATCATTTTCCGCATGCGGAAATGCACTTGCGGTAAATTCCCGATTGAAATGAGACCATCTTGACATGCACAAAATCGCTTGCATGAACATTTACAGCATGTGTAAAATTTTACGCATGAATTATCCGCATGCGTAAAAAATGCGGTAAAAGTCGGTAGTTCCTGCAAAAAATCAAAATTCACAAAAAAGGGTGCCTTACTTCTGACTTAAAGTGAACCTTAACTGTAGATAGGAAAAAAGTTTCACTTGGGGCTTTCCCAAGCCCCCTGCAGCCATCCTGTGCCCTCGCAGCTCCTTTAAGTGTCACCGGGTCCCCCGCTGCGACCTAGTTTCGTTTTCGGCGACTGCCAGTCGGCTCCCTTTCCCGCTGTGAAGCGCATCCTGTGCAGGCAAAGTACGCTTGCATGACTTGCTTCACAGCGGGGAAGGCGAACAATAGGACGCGTTGCCGGGAGCCGACTGGCAGTCGCCAAAAATGAAGCTAAGCCGCAGCGGGGGACCGGAGGGCACAGGCTGGCTGCAGGGGGCTTGGGAAAGCCCCAGGTAAGTGAAACTTTTTTTTTTTTTTTTTTTTTTCCCTATCTACAGTTAAGGTTCCCTTTTTAACTAGCGAAAAAAAAATTTATCACCTACTAGTACTTGGCGATCTATTTCACTTCCCATTGACTGACTTGAATGGAGTCTGGAGCCTTGAGTGCTGTTTGCTGAACCCTTTTTTTTTTTTTTTTTTTTTTACTACAAACTTCCCCCAACTCTTAACCCTAGTGCCTCATCTACACGAAGACCGTTGCATGGCAATCCCTGGGATAACCATACCCTTGACATGCTATCGGCCGAGCCAGATCAATTGTCGAAACGCCGAGGCCATTCATTTCTTAGCTGCATTGGCCAAGAACCATCTAGCGCATGTACGAGGTGTAAAGGACCACTGAAGCGAGAGGGATATGGAGGCTGCCATATTTCCCAATGGGCAATCCCAGTTGTCTGGCTGCCTTGCTGCTCCTCTGTCTCTAGTATGTTTAGCAATACGCCCTGAACAAGCATGTAGCAGATCAGGTGTTTCTGACATGATTGTCATATCTGACAAGATTAGCTGCATGCTTGTTTCTGGTGTGATTCAGACACCACTGCAGCCAAATAGATCAGCAGAGCTGCCAGGCAACTGGTATTGTTTAAAAGGAAATAAATATGGCAACCTCCATATACTTCTCACTTCAGGTGTTTAAAGGAAACCTGAGATGGAGTAAAGAAGTTCAGAGTGGTGTGACTGAAGCCCTATTACTGGGGTCTGTTACAGAGGAACTGAGCCACTGGGGAGAGGGGCAACAGAGTTGATGGGGCTGAAGGAAGCCCCAGGTAAGGGCCTGTTTCCATTATAAGGCCTGGAACCCACTACAAATCGCTAGCGTTTTGTATGAGCGGTTTGTAAGACTTCATGAGCAATTGTGGTATCATTTTGAAAAAGTGTCAGCTTTTGACAACGATTGTATAGCGATTAGCGGTTTAAATTCTGATTGGTCCTTTCAATTTTATTAGCGTGCAGTCATTTTCAAAATGCTAGCAAAAGCGCTCTGTGCAGTTTTTGATTACACCAGCGTTTATATACTTTGCAGAAATGCTAATGCTAGATGTGAAAATGCTGCATGTTTTGCGATTTGGCAATTGCTCTAGTGGCATTTGGCCCACCCATTAACATTAGCTGACCATTTAGGGAAATTGCTAGTGGTTTGAATCGTTCCCTAAATGCTCAGAAAATCTCTCTAGTGGGTTTGAGCCCTTTTAAAGTGATGCAAGGCTACCTTGCCAAATTGCATCAATTCGTGTTTGCCTTCGCATTGGATTTGCGTCACTTGTGCATCTCCCAATGCGGAAGTGAATAGAGGAGATAGGCGGATGTGGCCGCATGAGAATCTCCAGCATGCTGCTGATTCTCGGATCGATCTGAATAACCTGCCTGCAGTGGAAACTGTTCCATTGCCGTCCATTGGTTTCAGGACACCTGTGGTGCACTGCGGCTATATAGCCACATCGCACAGCATGTAATGGAAATGGGCTTGAAGTATAAATTCTTTACTCGGTCTGAGGTACAATAAGTGTGAAAGCTAAACTACCCTTACTCTATTTCCAAACAGTATGGGCCCTTTACTATTCACATTACTCCTGAGTTGTTGTTTTTTTTTCTTTCATCCTAGTTAAAAAAAAAATTGCTAGTGCTTAGAATTGTAAGTACTAAAAAGGTAATATCAAAATAATTTGAGCACGGAATTTTCTTGCTTTGTGGGAGCTTAAAAAAAAAAAAAAAAGGTATTGTGGAGTTTGAAAAATCTCAGAAAAAAAGTTAATAGGATATAGTACATCCTCTCCTAACTTTCTAGCTTTGTCGGGTGTATGGCTCGTACATGGGCACTCCAACTGTATAGGCAAGTGATGACTTTTGTCTTTAGTGCATCAATTTCACTATCTTATAATGTAGCTAAACTCCAGTTCCTAATTGATACATTGGCTTCAATTCTGGTAGATATGTGAGGCAAATATTTTATTTTTTGTAGGTAAAATACTTTGAAGTATATTTTTCATTGTGAGTACAGGGAAAAACCTTTAAAATATGCATTTTTCAGCTTTGCGTCCTGAAATTAAGAATTGCACCCAAAAAATTTAATTTATTTACTTAAATATAACAGCATAGTTATTAGATATAATACAACAGTTAAAAAAAGTCACTGAGCTGCATCTCCACCTTCTAGAAATAATTGAAAACTCAGTCAGGTGTAACTAATCACTTTCTTCATTGCAAACTAGGCTAATTCATTTCTACCTGCTATCAATTATAGTGGTGTTTTTTTTTTTTTTTATTAGTTTAGCTCAAGCAGCTGGCAAGGCACCATCAAAGTATCTCAAGAATGCTTGTAGACCAGTTAGGAGATGGATACAGAACGCCAAAAACTGTATCAATTCCTAGGAGCACTATAAAGTCTAAGTAAAAATTGTTTGGTACCAGTGCCAAAATAACCAGCGCTCAGTTCATTTGCTTTGGCTAATCTCACTATCCATTGCATAAATACATTTATTTGCAGACTCTATAAATATAATGTTATCTAAAATGTTATATACACAGTCACCTCAAATTCATACTTGAAGTTGGTGTTCTCATTCATCGCTGGCCTCTGAACTTTCTCTAAATCTCCTCTCCTTGTGTTCTGGCCTGGCCTGGACTATGCTCTGTATTTAAGGTGTGGCCTTACAAGCAGGGCTATGGAGTGGGTACAAAAATCATACCATGACTTAGTTTATGAAACTCCTGACTCCGACTCCAGGTACCCAAAATTACTCTGACTCCGACTACACGGCCCAGTCAGGGCTATGCAGTGGGTACAAAAATCATATGACTAAAACTCCTCAGTTTATGAAACTGCCGACTCCAGGTACCCAAACTTTCCCCTACTCCAACTCCACAGCCCTGCTCACAAGTGAGTAAGTAATGGTGTGGGCTTTGTTGGTCAGCTGAACATGCATCTCACAGATGTTTAGTGATACATTAAACAGTCACTCCATATCTTTTAGGCTTCCAGAGAAGTTCCCAATGTCTGTGCAGTGGTCCACAGAGCTACCACATATGGAGCCAGATGTGCTGAAGGCTGGTAAACTTGACACAAGCAGGCAGCGCACAGCTATTTTACCAGCACGTAAGCCCAGGGGAGCAGCAACAGGCATTGGTACCAGTAGAATTGCTGAGCGCCACCTGCGCATGGCAACATGACCTGTTTCTTGTGCACCAGGCCATAGAGCTGTAAGGACATGGTAGCCCCACCTCCAGAAGCTGATATAGACCCAGATAGAAGCCCCAGCATATCATCATTGAAGCAGAATAGGTGTTTGGTCTTCTAACTCCTGTGGGCTTTTCTTATATGCTCATAAGAATGAGGGAAGATGACCTGGTGGAAATGTTTGCTCTTTCCTTTAGAAAAGTGGAATATCACTTTAAATGAAAAAGCAATACCTATTTCTTTGTCTTCCAAAAGGCTTGTGTAGAAAATAATCTCCAGCTGAGGTATATCAGTCTGTGGATAGGTGGGTCAGTCTGGTTTGAGGTGACTGGTTGTGGTTAGCATGGCAGGAGCTCCACTCCCAGCTTCTTCTTCTGGTTGCCGCTGGTCAGGAAGAAGTCCATGCGCACGAGGCTCTTTCCCAGCTCTGTCTCTATCCTGCTGCCAATAATCTCATTGGTGGTGTTGGGCACCTGGTCTGAGAACACCGGCACTTGTTCGGGGAGCGTTACCTCTTCCTTTTCATTACCCTAACAGAGCAGGAAACAGAATACTATCAGCCAGGATGCTGAGGAATGGGGTTAAATAAATAGAAGCAAAAGACGTTGATGAATACCTAATTTAACTGTACTACACTCCCTTACACCCTTTATTTTAATTGACATAATTTGCTAGCTATTACTTGAGTAAGCTCCCCCCCCCCCCCCCCCCCCCACACACCACAGGAGGAAGGGCTCATGGGACTAAAGGTGCCCATACATTAGACTATGTATGGGCAAGCTTGACCAAGGGGAGTGAGTTCTGTTGGCTGCCCATACACGGCAGGCCGGCTCCCGAACCAATTTCAGCATAAAACCTCTCGGGAATTGGCCTTGTGATGCTGCATCTGCAGTCTCCCATGTCGTCCCCCTAATGTAAATTGTGCTTCCCCAACGTGCCCCTTCAGACACCCCCCCCCCCGTGCAGTATACTTAACCTCTCCGTGTTTGCCGCTGGCTCTGTGCTCCGTTCTCGTACACGCTCCCCACCTGGTCATCAGCGAATATGAGGGCGCTTGTGTGAAGTCACAAGCGTCCATATTATGCTGGCAATCACATGGGCAGTGGTGTAACAATAGGAGCTGCAGCCCCTGCAACCGCCACTCCCCCCCCCCCCCCCCTTCCTCACCTCGGGCTGCAGCCCCTGAAACCTGCCCCCCTTCTTCCTCACCTCGGGCTGCAGCCCCTGCACCCGTCACTCCCTCACCTCGGGCTCTCCCCTCAGTACTCTCCCTCCAGCATTAATATGTGGCAGCAGCGGTGGGCAGGAACACTGACATACCTCCATGCATTCCACTGCCACAGGTTCCGCTCTCGAAGCGTCTGACGTTACTTCCTGTTTATCAGGAAGTAGCGAGTGGCACTTAGAGATCGGCCCTCCGCAGTGGAACACAGAGGTATGCCTGTGTTCCTGCCCGCCGCTGCTGCCACCTATTTAATGCTGGAGGGGGAGTGCTGAGGGGGCGCCTCTCCACCGATGTAGGTGGCCATGCTCTCCCCTTATGCTCTGACCCCTCCTGCACCCAAAACGGCCTTGAGCGGGCCCCTGGGGGCGGGGGGTACATCCAAATTTTTGCAGGGGGGCCCAGTGATTTTTAGTTACGCCCCTGGGTGCGTGTATGAAGAGCCCGGAGCCAGTGGTGGACATGGACAGGTAACGTATACTGCATTGGGGGCACATTTTACATTAGGGGGGACAGCATAGGGGGTTCCGTTGCATTCGTTGCTCATTCCAATATCACACGCCTTTTCTACTACACATGCATCCGGTCAAGTATTTCAGCCTTACATCTTGCAGCACGTCCGATCGACACATGCAAGCAATTTTGGACCAAAATTGGCCACATCGTCATTTGGGCATGCCTTGGCGGCACCTATTTTCATATTCTTCTAATAATCAAATTGAATGGTCTATTGACCGCCTGATGTATGGCCACCTTAACTGGCTGTAAGGCATTATGGTTCACCGAGTGTCTAGCCGAAAGGAAACAAGAAAATGAGTGAATAGTCATCCAATTATAACCAGACATTGGATCATAATGAAGTTGTTTGAATACATTGTTTACTTTGGCAAATGTGATGTTCTTGTAGTTTGCAGTGTTGTGTAATACTGCTTCTTTATTGACAAGACCAAGCATTAAGTGTATGACTACTGCCTGCTTTATGCTTTGAATTGTTTAAAATCAATAAAAATGTTTGAACAGTAAAAAAGAAATTGCTCCAAGTGAAACAAACCAAAAGTTATAAGATAACACTAAGGCTAAGTTCACACTACTATGCATTCTGTGTGACGGTGCGACACATGACCATAAACTAACTTGCACTCTGCATGTTATAGAAATCTTCATGCTATAAAAATTAAATAATGTGCACTCTATAATAGTGTGCACATTACTGCATACTTTTTTATACACACGTTGTACACATTTGGTAGTGCATTTTGATATCCTGCTCTGTTACAAAGCAGAGATGTTCATTCTTCGTGTCATTCATTCAAGCTCTTAGGCTAGTTACACACCAGGACGCTGCGTGCATAACATGCCCCTAACGCAACGCCTGGTGCTCTCTGGTGTGGACGTCGGAGTGAGCCGCGTTGTGCAGCTCACTCTGGCGTCCGTGATGCGTACTCTTGGACGCATGCGGCATCACGTGGCCAACCGCCGCACAGAGCGGCCGCTCCAGGAAGTAAACAGTGCACGTCACTGAGTGCAGTGAATATTAATTAGCCATGTGCCCGGCCGCTCTCCCCTCCTCCCCAACATGACTGAGCATGTGCAAACAGTCTAACGCAGCATAGCCGCCTAGAACGCACAGCATGCAGCACTTTGCTGCGTTACAATGTAACGCAGCGTGGGCAGTGTGAACAGCCCACTTGTGTTACATTGCTGTGCGTTGGGGGAGCGTTACAGGCTGCACTAACGTGCGCCTGTAACGTCCTTGTGTGCAAGAAGCCTTACAGACCAAAGTTAATTTTGAAAAATATATATACACATTTTAGCCTAAGTAGCTATTTATTAGGTAATTGTTCCCTGGGGATAGGGAGGGGACAAGGAAGCTTATCTTTAAAGTGTAACTGTCGGGCATAAAATCAAAAATCAATTCTTTATTTTTATCTGGTAAACAAGTAATAAGGGTGCTAATCGGGCAATTCAAAAGTTAAAAGCTCTGTTACTTTTCTTGTTTATAAATGATCATTCCCCAGTTTACCTGACTCTTATTTGGTACGTTGTCCATTTTTGCTTCTGTACATTAGTTAAGTCTGAGGGGAAATAAAGAAGCAAAAAAGACAACCCAAACTTCCTTTGTGCGGCAACTTACCAAATAAGAGTCAGGCAAACTGGGGAATGATCATTTATAAACAAGAAAAGTAATAGAGATTTTAACTTTTGTATTGCCTGGTTAGCATCCGTATTACTTGTTTACCAGATAAAAATGAATTGATTTTATGCACGACAGTTACACTTTAAAGAAAATCTGTAATGAAAGAAAACCCCTCTGGGGGATACTTACCTCGAGGCTTCCTCTGGTGTCCCAGCAATCCTGTGCAGCAGCCCCCGAACAGTGTCGACGCAGATATTTACCTACCGCGATCCTGCGCAGGTTCACTAGCAGCTCTTCAATCGGGTTAAGGTGGAAATAGCTGAACCCGATCGTATCCGCTCTACTGTGCAGGCGTGAGTCCTTTGCGTCTGTGCAGTAGAGCGGATACGATCAGGTTCGGCTATTTCCACCTTACCTGAATGAAGAGCCGCTAGTGCACCTGCGCAGGACCGCGGAGAGGTAAATATTACTCACGCTTGCGTTCCCTTGTCAAGCCTCGTTCAGAGACTTATGGGGGAGCCAGCGCTGGATTCCTAAAAGCTGCAGAGGACGGGGAAGCCTTATTGGGACCCTGAGGCTTCCCCCTCCCGAGGCAAGTATCCCCAAGAGGGTTTTTTTTTCGTTACAGGGTCTCTTTAATAAGATGCACCCAATAGTCCTATAACAGTGGAATCATTTTCTATATTGGAATATCATGCCATGTCAGCTTTTCATTTGGAAAGAAAAGGTTCATATTGTCATACCATTTCTGGAATGAAGGTGCTTTTTCACTAAGCCGGTGTGCCCCTATTGGTTTCCTCGCAGCTACGGTTCCAATCATTATTCATTCATTGTCTTTACATTTCTATTTCTTTTTTCTAATTCCAAAAAGGGCCACAAGGATGTTGATTCGTGCATTATTTTTTTATTTTTTTATAACAAAGTCTTAAGATCTGCCCAAATCGTCATCAGTCTAGGGCAGGACCACCAGATATGAGTATAATGTACGTTCCCACAATCAATTTACATCTCCAACAATAATGGTCCAACAGATTTTGAATACTATGAACAGATTGTGTAAGTAAGCTCTCATACTACATGGAAGAGATAAAATTGACCAAATAAAATTGGACATGTGTATGCAGCTTTGTTGTACTAGAATATTAGCCTGATGCACACTTTAAATTATAATAGGCAAATCACTTACTAAATTTACCACCTCCATGTAGTATGGGGGTCAACAGATATTGAATACTATGAGCAGATTGCGTAGGTAAACCCTCATATTACATGGGGGTGGCCAGTGATTGGGCAATCATAAATTAAAGTGTACACCAGGATTAAAGGAAACCTGAAGTGAAAGCAGTGCCAGGTTATATACTTACCTCCAGCAGGACACAGGAACAGCCCAGGGAAATGGCAAGGGACTGATCGGCCTCAACGGGGCTGGAGGAAGCCCCAGGTAAGTATAAAACCTGAGACTTCTTTCATCTCAGGTACACTTTAACTCTCCTGCTATCACAGCTGCATGCTCAGTGGGCCTCTGACATACCTTGAATGCCTGCTAACCATTCTTAGCCTTCGGCTAGGTGCAAACATAGCAGAAACACTAGCGTCGCGGAAAACGTTGGCGTTTTTACCGCTAATGTCTATGGCCTGCAGGAACAAACTCATATCAAAAACGCACATGCGTTTTTGATGCGTGGGTTTTCCAAAACGCTGGTTTTGTTGCATAATCTTCAAAAATGCACATAATGAAAGTCAATAGAAACAAAATATTGACTGGAGTGATATTTTTATTGACTTGTATTCCATGGCCTTCTAGTACTAATACTTTGCTTTGATACATGTAATTTATTACTGATTATCAATGGATGGATATTGCTGGAAATGCATTTAGCACAGATTGCAGATTTATTCATATCTTACCAGTGAATCGTATTCTTTTAGGAAACTCCAATTTTCATGCCTAGAAGTAATAAAAGAAAACCTGTCATCTTACTTTGAATGCTGAGTATAAGTGGAATTTTTGGATGGTTTTTTAATCATTTATTTCCTGTGATCAAGGCAAATAAAAAATGTAAACTGCAATACAAATTGCACACTGTACATCCCGCATTACCAATAATCAGATGATTGGGGTACTCACTTGCAGTACTAGTTCCACCTCCTAACCTTTTAAAACCCCACCTGTTACTAGGAGCTCTTTTACATGAATGGCTGACAGCAGTGCACTTTATTGCTTGTCGCCTGCTCCTGCATTTGTGTGGTGAGTGTCCAGCACCTGCAGTGACCACTGCATGTGTATCCGAGCCGGCGGTAGTCAGCCCTGGACGCTACATGCAGCGGGACTTTTTTACCGGGTGGTATCCGCACCGCTTGTCCGCTGCTGACACGCATGTGGTATGAATGCTCCCATTCAGTTACATTTTTTTTTGCAACCGAGCGGCACTTGACTACGGCAGTAGTTGCAATCGGCTGCTAGATGGCGCATTTAACATGCCATTTAGCCGTTCGTCTGAAAGAGCCCTAATACTTTGTCCCAGATGAACTTCATACGCTGGCACGTCCTGACGTCGCGTCATGTGACGTCATGTTGCTACGGAGACGCGACGCGGGACATCGGTGAGTGAGGTGAGTTTCAAATCCCCTGCTGCGCGCTCACAATTTTACAGGGAGGGAGGGGGGAAGGAGTGAAATCCGTCCGCCTGTCGGCAGGCGCCGCGGGCTGTAATTTGCCTGCCGCTGGTATATGTTTACATATATTTTAAATTTTAAGATTTTCGCAACAGTGGTCCTTTAAAGAGGAGCTGTCAAAAAAAATCACATATATAAGTAGATAAATACTTGCTCTACTTACATAACATAAGTATTGTACTGTCCAAATTTTGATTTCAGTGATTTTTCTACAGTAAAAAAAAAGAGAAAATCGTTCTTAGCATTTTTCATTTTAAGTGTGGCTATTTTGAAGCCAATCCTGATGTAATTTCCTCCCTTAGTCTCCTCTCTCCGATTGCCCGCCTTTCACTATAGAAAGTGCATTGTCTCATCATGAGAAATACTGGCCAATCAGAGAGGGACAGAAGTGTGGGAGGGGAAAACAGGAGGGAAAGAGGCTTCAGCCAATCGGGCTGCATTAGTTAAGTCTGAAAGTATAGAAGCAAAAAAGGACAACCCAGCATGCCCTGCAACTTCCTTTTTGCATACCAAATTTTGTGTGAACCAAATAAGAGTCAGGTAAACTGGGGAATGATAATTTATCAACAAGAAAAGTAATAGTGATTTTAACTTTTGGATTGCCTGGTTAACATCCTTATTACTTGTTTATCAGATAAAAATAAAGAGTTGATTTTATGCCTGACAGTTACTTTAAACCATTTTCTGCTTGTTTATCTTTGTATTGTGGGCTGGTAAGCTTTTCATTTACCTGCTATTGGTGGCTGGTCACTGAAGTTTACTGACACCGGATGCTATGACATTAGTGGATGACATAGCTCTCAACTGTCCCTCATTCGGAGGGACAGTCCCTCTTTGGGAGCCCTGTCCCTCTCTCCTCCTCATTTGTCCCTCTTTCAGGACTTTGTCTCTCTTTCTATGTAAATATATATATTTCTCAATTAAAAAATGTGTTTGACTCTAAACTTTATTCTCATCCTTTAAATTGATATATTACTCATTTTAAAATGTTAATATGAAGGAAAATGAACCAGGATAGAAAGGACCAGTGTGGTTTGAATGGTAAAACAACATATTTTTCTTAGGACATCTTTATGGTATGCGTGAATAGGGGTGTGGCAGGGGCGTGGCAGGGGTGTGGCAGGGGTGTGGCTTAAGTGTCCCTCTTTCTCATCTCAAAAAGTTGGGAGGTATGGAATGAACGTTCTAGTGCTGATTGTTTTTGGTTACCATCTTTCTATATTACTTGTTATAAGAAGGGACAGCTGCAATGCAGACACTGCTGGCACATTTGTGAATGAACATCTTACAACTAATTGCAAAGACTACTATTCATTAATTTCCTAGAAAGAGACACCTAGACGTTCCCATTGAATAGACAAATAATGTCCCTGGGAAATCCACATGCAATCCCATAATAATTACTTTTCATGCATGACTCACATTATGACACATTATGACTCACAGCAGTGAGTCAGGGGAGAGGTGGAAGTGAATCAGATAAACACTGTAGTGCTGAAGCCCAGAATGCCTTTGAAATCTCATATCAGTGCTGAAGATCACTTTTACCTCAGGCCTAGATGTAGCACTTTGTCTGGGCCTGCATTACTGTTCTAATCGCACACCTGACAGGGCAACAAGCGGTGAACAAGGGAGCAACACCCCACATTGAGAAGAACAGTACAAAACAGCACTTGATTACTGTTTAGCAATCCACTATGCATCTCGGGAGCCCATAGGTAGAGAAGTTCTGGCACCTTCCGCTGAACCCACAAATCCCAACATTTACGTTTCTACCCGCTGAACCACACTGCAAGTGTACTGGCTGTTTAGCTGTCACCTCTCCCCCCTTCCCTACCCCACCTGAGGGAGCATAGAGAGCTGGACAGGAGGGATGAGTGGGCATACTCATCTAGCCCACCCATTCAGCACTCTATGCTCCAGAAGTGGTGACGTCACTGTGGCTCCAGGAGGGCATGTGTACAGGGGTGGTCCTACTATGAAACAGACTGAATCATGTGATTCAGGGCAGCAGACTGTAGGGGGAAGCATCAGCTTTACACTCAGCTGATCATTTTAAGTATCTCCCTTTGCTCTGCTGTTTCTGCCTGACTCATGGAGCACAGAGCTTGCCTGCTGTGAGTCTGTGTGTGCTGTCACGCCCCTTAATTAAATATGCACAGCTCTTTGCTTGCCCAACCTCCTCGCAACGTGCCATTCTGCCCTCTGGTTTACCTGCAGTTGATTGCGGTGCATGTAGGTCTGATGAAGTGTGTGTTATGCCCCAGCCACCCACCTACACATTAACTCTCAGCCATACACCTTTCATACACCTATCAGCATCCAGGCCGAATCAGAAAACAAGGTTGACTAAACTGCGCACGTTTGCTTCAGGCAGCAAGAGAAATCTAGAAGCGGCCATGCATGTGCAAGTTCACAAATGCGTGACAGCTGTCTCTCAGCACCCTGGCACATCTAGGTTTGTTATATATATTATATATATTAAAACAGCGCACATATGGAGTCCAAAATCAATAGCACCTCAAAACAAACCAATAGGCTCCATGGTGTAATAACGTTAAAACAATTTATTAAAAATTATTCCAAACAACTCACATGCTTGTTTCTTTAAAAATGGCACTGAGTTTTTACGGGCTTAACCCCGATCGTGGGCCACCTGGCATACTTTCAGCGGCGCTGTCTCGCTGCACTCCGGCTCTCGCGTGCCACCCCGACCTTGCTTCCGCCTCCTGCGTTTCATCACATCCGGTGACTCATCATGACCTTGATGAACCACCGGATGTGATGAAACCGGTCGGGCGGGACGCGCGTACGTGGAACGCAGGAGGCGGAAGCAAGGTCGGGGTGGCACGCGAGAGCCGGAGTGCAGCGAGACAGCGCCGCTGAAAGTATGCCAGGTGGCCCACGATCGGGGTTAAGCCCGTAAAAACTCAGTGCCATTTTTAAAGAAACAAGCATGTGAGTTGTTTGGAATAATTTTTAATAAATTGTTTTAACGTTATTAAGCCATAAGGCCTATTGGTTTGGTTTGAGGTGCTATTGATACGGAGTCAATATTGAATTTGTGGAGTGGATCGGTAATGATCGGTATAGGCAGAGGGAGGCCTTGATGTCCCTGCAGGCGCTGTCTGACCAAGTCTTGCAGTGGGTCAATTTATTGCGGTGAGTGTTCCATTTTGAGGGTGTGGTGGTGGTACACACTGTAGAAGATATATACTGTATACATCACTACTGTGAGTCAAGGATTAAAGTTGACTTGCAGAATTTTGATCCTCAAATCATTTTGGACTCCATATGTGCGCTGTTTTAATATATATAATTGTACACTTTGAACTGGATAGCGCACCACCGAGCATTTTACACCCTTGCATTAGCGCAGTGTTTTGTATGTGTATTACATCTAGGTTTGTGCACAGCGGGCTTAGTGCTAAGTCCGGCCCTAGTCATGACAGATAGTGATATTAAGACAATAAAGACATCTTCAATGGCGCTCCAATGACACAGATTTAGCATTTGTATGGGGCTTCAATACGCTACAGAGATCGCCTGAGATTTGTGCTAAGATCTGAGCTATTACCAGCACATTACACGTCTTCTCAGTGAAACCTGATCTGCAGTGTGACCTGTCTTGGTAAACACAGCTGAGTTATAGTAAACAGATCTTATTCACTTGGCTGTGGAACATAATTATGGAGGTTTGCCGAGATTTAGAACTGTCAGCGAAGATCATAGGATATTAAAAAGATAAAAGTGTTCATATGGTTCACACCAGCAATGGCCATACTTCTAAAGTGTATCGGAGGTGACAAGTGGCATGGGGGATGATTTACAAAGCTTACTTAAGGTGTCCATACATCAGGTGACTTTGGCAGCCGATCCACCAACCAATTCAATTATTATCGATTTGGTAGAAAATCGGTGCCGCCAAGTGCAGGTGCGATCAAGGATGCAACCAATTTCGGGCCGAAATTGGTTGCGTTAGTCGAATTGCGCCTGGTGCAAGCTGTCGGGCCAAAGTTGGTGGATCGGGTGTGCGGCGGTAAGGTGGCCAATTGCGGCGGTACAGTGGCCAATTTCGGAACAAGCAACGAAACCCCAGCCGCTGCACCCTAATGTATAAATGTGCTCTGACGTCAGATGCTATGCGCCACTGGAGTGTACGGAAAACTGTCCGGAGGTTACGAGACACCGCGCGGAGGCTGCAACAGGACAGGTAATGTATAAATGCACACACGGGGGGAAGGGGGGGATCGGGGGCACATTTATACATTCGGGGGGCAATGGCGGGGCGGACGCGGCAGGCTCAGCCGATTCCCTGAACATTTCATGCTGAAATCGGATGGGAATCGGCCTGCAGTATATGGGCAGCTTCGACAAAGAGACAAATTTATCTCTAATCAGATTCGACTAGAGATACATTTGTCTCTTTGTCGAATGTGCCCATAATCTCCTGATGTATGTGAACCTTTATCCTTCACCTTAACTGTAAAGGTCCGTACACACGCCGGACTGGAGGCAACAACGGGTCCGTCGTTGCCTCCCGCTGGGTGGGCGTTCCAACAACAGTCCGGCGTGTGTACGCACTGTCGGCAGACTGATACGGCTGTTTCTGAGCGATCCGCCCGGCAGATCGCTCAGAAACAGCTGTATCAGTCCGCCGACAGTGCGCACACACGCCGGACTGTCGTTGGAATGCCCACCCAGCGGGAGGCAACAATGGACCCGTCGTTGCCTCCAGTCCGGCGTGTGTACGGACCTTAAGGAGCACTAATTCATGACATAAACAAATAAGGAGAGAAAATGCATGAGATAAAGAGATAAGGGGCCTGATACAATTCACTTTTTCTTCTGAGTTTTTCCTAGGAGATACATTTTTATCTTTTGTTTTAAAAAAACTTTTTAGCACTCTGCAATTCAAAAAGTATCATAGAGTGGGTGAAAAAGAACTGTCAAAATTATTCTGAGCATTTTCTTGCTTGCTGGTGGCTTATAAGGAATTTTATTTATATGATATGAAAATATCACCGAGGAGAAAACTTAGGGGAAATGGTGAATTGGATTGAGCCCAAGGAGAGAGTTGAGTCATTTAAGGAGAGGTAAATTATTAGTTACCAAGTTCGATATGGAGAGATACAGTAAGGCCCGGTTCACACTTGCGGTGGCCCTCCGGAATCGCCGTGCCGGAGCCGCACCGCCTGCAGAACGGACGGAACGGACGCACGGCATAGCAATTAAAGCCTATGCGTCCGTTCACATGGGTCCGTTCTGCAGAACCGGAGCCGGACCGGATCCGGGCCGGATCCGGACTCCGGCCTCCGTTCCAACATGCGCTATTTTTTCATCCGGCCCCTCCGGCAGCCGTATCCGGGGCGGAGCCGGACTGCACCATCCGGCCAATACAAACAAATGGGAACCGGAGGCCGCACAACACACTGGCTGAGAAATCCGGATGTTCTACCCCACTTCCTATGCGGATTGTTGCGGCGATATTGGCTGGGGACACATGGGCAAGCATTTCGGAGTGGAGCAGCACGAGCTGGAGGTGTTGGCAGGATGTTGGCAGCATGTCGGAGGTGGAGGTGAGTGCTAAACAGCAGAGGGCCTGATTCCACAGGTCCCCCTTCTGCTGACCTCCCAGACCCCAACATTTTTTTTTTTTTTTACGTTACTTTGCCAAACGGATCCGGATCGCATCCTGATTACCACCTGATGCAACCTGACCGGATCCGGATCGGATCCGGATCAGAACCGTACAGTTCCGATCCGGATCCAGTCAGGTCATCCGGTCCGTTTGGCAAACAACCGCTAATGTGAACCGGGCCTAAATCATGAGCTAGGTAATTAGTAAGTAAGGTGAGATAATCCAACAGAAAAGCTTTAGGGCTCGTTTCAAATATTGCGGTGCGGAATCGCCTGGATTCCACCGCTGATAAATTAGCATGCGGATGCGATTCCCCGTGCGTTTTTTGCCGCGAATTCGCATGCGAATTCGCATAGGTGAGGGTATATGCGATTTTAACCATGTCACTGCCTGTGTGAATTTACATCGGTACCTATGCGAATTCGCAGCAAAAAACGCATGGGGAAAACGCATGCGATTTCCCTATTAAATACATTGCATGCGATTCGCATGCATTCCACTCTCAGGCGAATTCGTTGGCTCTTTTGTGAGCTTTTTCACCGCTCAAAAAAACGCACATCAGCAACGCAACAGTGGAAACAGGCCCATTCACTTGCATACCATGTGCGAATCCGCATGCGTTGGATGCATGCGGATTCGCGATAGTGGAAACGAGCCCTTATGAATCAGCCCCTTGATGAGATTAATGTGTATGTACAGTGCCAAACATAATAATTAGGATGTTTCTGGAGTTTTTTTTAGGCATACAAGTAAGAGTTTCTCTTTGCATGGACTTTTGTTGGGTTATAACTTTTTCCTGCAGAGAACAACTGAGCGCAGCGGATCTATAACAAAGGTCAATAGTTCATTTATTTCAGCTCTGGGACAATTTATAGACTGCCATTGAGCAGATATCTAAAAAACAACACAAAACAAAAGACGGATAGATACAATTGTTATCTCATCTCATCAGTTTATTTCACCTAACGTTAAGTTTATTCAGATTCTGATTTACACAAGCATCGGTCACACAAAATGAGAGTGCATTGAGAACCCTTTCTATAATGATTGTGAGTTGGTATGAGAGCTAGATTATCCACAAGCAAACTAGGCAAGTCCCTGGGGCTTGGGGTTGTGTAGGGGCCAGGTTCCCACTTGCTCTAATACCCTTTCCAAACTGCTCTCCTTAGCAGAAAAAGTCACCTGGCAAGCAGGAGGAATCAAGCAGTAACCGAATAGGATAAAGTACCAGGGAGGACGTAATCAAACACTTAGATCCAGAAGAACATGGCCCTATAGGTACGTATTAAAAAGCATATAACTTTATTTGTAGTTACACGTTACAAGATCTTCTAACGTGTAAATACGAATAACGTTATATGCTTTTTAATATGTACCTATAGGGTCAAGCAGGAGGAATCCAAAGTGGTATTTTACCCCTAAGGCCTCATTTTAATTTCATTAAGAGGCTGGATAGTATACAGGTTAAGAGATCAGGCGACCAGGGTTCGAGACTCGGCTCTTCCTATTTAGCAATCCAGCATTCAGTAAGGAGTTCTTAGGCAATATTCAAAAACACTGCAGGGTAGCCTATTGAGCGCGCCCTAGTGGCTGCAGCTCTCAAGCGCCTTGAGTCCAAAAGGAGAAAAACGCTATTCAAATGATGGGATTATTATTCGTCTCTGGCTGTTAACTCTCCCCCCAATGAGTATGACCTCAAGCTTTCTAAGACATGTTCCCCTTTGCCATAGTTATTACAGAACACCCAATACCATTTATTTCTTTTCTTTTTTTTTTTAAGCCTCACCATCGTTTTTCTCCTCGTCTTTCTGCTTCCACAAACTCCCTCCATACGTGGTCCTGCCTGACGGCATCTCCCCAGGCTTGCTTCTCCTTCTCCCTGTCGGATAGAGTCGGGAGGCTTCTTGTCCCAGGATGGGCCTTGCTGAATGACACTGAAGAAGTGGATGTCAGCTTAGTTGTGGGCCTATCTGGCATTCTGTAGCCAGCTGAGGTGGCCCTTCTTAATGGAATCTGTTTACTGCCCATTCTCAGCCCTCAGTGACACAAGACAAGGGATGAAGTATGTCACAGCTCCAGTTATAATGATGAAATATTGTTGGCTTTCAAGGCTTTTCCTCCTCTGTGTCGTTTAATTGGCGAGCTCTTACATAACGATCCCTGAATCTCTCTGTGTTGCTGAGGAAGCCAGGGAAGTAAATAGCAGAGAGAAGTCTACAGACTTACCTAGTCTGTTTACTGTAGCCAGGGCGACCAGATCTGCTGCCGGGATCATGAATGCTCTGCAGAACAAAGGAGTTAAGCAGCCAAGACTTGCATGAATTACTTTACAACATATGTTATGGAACTTGGGGATGGTCACATGAAACCAATATCACAACAGGATGGAAAGGGAGAGTTTTTACATAAATACCTCAATATTACATTTATTGGATACAGCAAAATGAATATAAGCTTAAAACATAGTTTAAAAAAGACAACCGTTTTTACTATATACATTACTTGTTCTAAAATTATTATTCAGCTCAGATGTCAAAGTAAACAGCAAAAAAGTTGATGTTTGAGTGTCTAACGGCAAAGCTAATTGGAATAACGGACTGATGCCTTGCATCTCTAGGGTTTTGGATTCAAATCTAATTGTTGTAGCTTATTATTTTGTTTAGGAAATCAAGTGTTACTTTGAGGGATATGCTACTTAGTTATGTTGTTTAAGGTAGCCATACACTGGTCGATTTGCCATTAGATCGACCAACTGACAGATCCCTATCTGATCGAATCTGATCATAGAAGGATCGTATGGCTGCCTTTACTGCAAACAGATTGTGAATCGGTTTCAGGCTGAAACCGATCACAATCTGTTATGCTGCTCCTGTCGCCTGTCCCCCCCCCTCCCCCCGTATACATTACCTGAAGCTGGCTCCGGGTCTTCTTCTCCGCGCTGTACCGCATTCCGCACCGCATCCCAGCGTACACTGTGTCACTCTGTGACCAGGAAGTTCAAATAGAGCGCCCTCTTTATGAACTTCCTGGTCACTGGAGTGACACAGGAAGTTCATGTACGCTGGGATGGAAGCAGGAACAGAGCGGTGCAGCGCGGAGAAGATGCCCGGGAGCCAGCGTCAGGTAATGTATACTTGATCGGATCGGCCGCCGCTAACGACACGCTCCCTACCCGCGGGCGATCGACGGCAATTTCCCGCACGGCGCGATCGACGGACCGATCCAATTTTGGGAGGAAATCGGATCGGCGGGTGCGTTTAGCGCGAACGATTGGCAGCAGATTCGATCCCAGTGATCGAATCTGCTTTCGAAACGGGCGCAAATCGGGCCAGTGTATGGCCAGCTTTAGGGTCACACTTTGCTTAATGACGCTTATTTGGGTCTTTGCCTAAATGCAGGTGAACCTCAAAAAATTAGAATATCGTGCAAAAGTTAATTTATTTCAGTAATTCAACTTATCAGGTGAAACGAATATAGGAAATTGACTCATTACATGCAAAGCAACATATTTCAAGCCTTTATTTGTTAGAATTTTGATGATTATGGCTTATAGCTTATGAGAACCCCAAAATCAAAATCTCAGACCATTAGAATCAGGGGTGTTGCTAGCACCAATGATCAGTGGTACGTGCCCTGGATCAATTCTGGGGTGCCTCCGATGTCCCCTAGGCAGAGCCAGCTGTGGTGCCTCAAAGGCAAGCATACTGGAAGCTGTGATGCATCAATCGGGGGTATGTTGGGTGCTGTGGTGCCTTATGTGGGCATACTGGGTGCTGTGGTGCCATGCTGGGTGCTGTGATGTTTTTATAGGGGCATGCAGGGAGCTGTGGTTCTTCTATGGGAGCATGCTGGGAGTTGTGGTGCCTCAATGGGAGACCCATGGGTGCATGGAAGGGGGTCCACTAGAAGGTCAGGGAATGATATAGGGGAACTGCCAGATTACCTGGCAGCAGGGCAGCCGCCTAAGCCTGACCAGCCAGCACAGAAGCCAGGTAACTCTGCCTAGATATGTTTAAGTGGCACTGCCTATGTATGTGATATGCTGCATTTTTTTGAGAGGGGGGGGGGGGGGGGTGGGGGTGGTTGTATTAAAGAGACTCTGTAACTAAAAAAAGTTCCCCTGGGGGGTACTCACATCAGTAGGGGGAAGCCTCTAAATCCTATCGAGGCTTCCCCCGTCCTCCTGTGTCCCACAGCGGTCTCGCTGCAGCCCACGGAACGCACAGCTGACCATTTGGCAGGCTGTGTAATATTTACTTTTTCTGGCACCAGCGCGGGCAATGTTGTTGCTCTCCGCTCGGAAATAGGTGGAAATAGCTGATTTCAGTCGGGTCCGCTCTACTGCGCAGATGTAGGAGACTTGAGCCTGCGCAGTAGAGCGGATGGACAGAGATTGGCTATTTCCGCCTATCCGAGCGGAGAGCCGATACTGCGCCTGCGCTGGAGCCAGGACGGTAAATATTTACATCCCCGCTGTTCGGAGGGGCACAGCGAGACCGCCGTGGGACACAGGAGGATAGGGAAGCCTCGATCAGATCCAGAGGCTTCCCCCACCCGAGGTCAGTACCCCCCAGGGGATTGTTTTTAGTTACAAATGCTCTTTAATGGAGAAGAGGCTTCATCCAACATTTTTTTAGGCACGCCTACTTGGACCGCTGTTAAGTTCATGTAAATTTAGCTCCACCCATGACCACATCCACATTCTTGTGCATGGCCACACCTATTTTCTGGCTGGAGTGTCCAAAAGTGCCCGGATCTCTTAGGATCCTAGCAACACCCCCTGAAATATTGTGAAAATGTTCAATATTCAATTTAGGCTCAAAGTGTCAGACTCTAATCAGCTAATTAATTCAAAACACCTGCAAAGGGCTCCTATTTGATAATATATTAGTTTCACCTTTTGAGTTTCACCTGTATTTCAAGTGGGCACTGGCAAATTATGGTTTTAGGATGAAACCTCTGCCTAATTATGTTGTTTTGGCGACGCTGCCTAATTATGTGGTTTGGGAGGAACAGGATGCCTAATTGGTGTTTGGTAGATATTGAAGTTGTGGAAAACTCATCATTTTAAGATATATCATACGACTGTAATAATGACCTCTTTTTAATTTGAGGCGAGGAGGTTTCATCCAAAGTTTTGCAAAGGTCACTGATTTCTAGTTACACTCTTGCTGGATTGGTACATTATTTTGTCATGCCCCATGACCGTGAACACACAATTGACACATGAACATGCACAATTCTTTCTTTGTAAGTGCCCAGAGATGCCCTGGATCTTCTGTGCCACCTCTTGCTTTTGTTTTGGTTGTCCTTGGCACTAGTTCTCTATCTCACACTTAAAGCCATTGGGAATCGGCTTTATATATATAAAAAAAAGCTACATACTTGCCTAAGGAGAGGGAAGGCTCAGTGTCCTAATGAGCCTTCCATCTCCTCTCCCAGTCCCCTTTACAGCGCTGGCTCCCCCGTAGCAGCATTCAACCAATTTAGTCAAATGCTGCTGTCTCCGCCGCCGAAAGGAGACTTCGTAAGTCTTCGGGAGCCAGAGTGCTACTCCATGCTGTGCACACATGAGCGCCCTCTCCCGCACTGTCTTCGGGAGGACTCGGCTCCCGAAGACATCTGAAGTCCCCCGTGGCGGGGGATTTGAACGGAGGAGCTGCGGCTGCAACAAGGAAGTCAGATATTAAAAAAAAGAAACCAGATAGGTGCCCAATGACTGTAAGGTGGCCATAGATCTAGTAACTTCGTGGCCGATCGACCACGACCATCCAACTCGATAATTGGTCAAATGTATCAATCGGACATGCTGAGAAAAATTGGGCAGACGCGGTCGGTCAGGTGCGCCACGGTAATGACATACGGTAATGGTGAACGATGAACGTAATGGAACCCCTGGCTGCTGTCCCTACCATATTTTTTATGTGCCCCTGGTGCCCGTGCATTACAATACTTTATCTGTCATGCCATCCGCTGGGGGTCCACTGCATTTACACATTTGGGACCCATGTGCCTACCGGCGTATCGCACGTGGGGTGAGTGTGTGACGTCACACATGTGCCCCACGAGCTATGATGCCAGCAGCCGCATGGGGCACCAAGGCAGAAGAACAGTGGACACTCGAGGGACAGTGGACAGGGAAAGTATCTTAAAGTACGGACACTGTGGGGCGCATAACGCATTTAGGGAGACAAGGACAGGGGCGGTGAGGAGGAATCACAAGGCCGATTCTCCAAAGATTTCATGCTGAAATCAAACAGAAATGTGCTTGTATGCTGTATGGGCAGCCAATAGATCTCTCTCTGATCAGATTCGATTGGAGAGATCTTTCTGTTGGTTGAATCTGCCCATACATCGCTAAATGTATATGGGCACTTTTAAGGGGAGCTGTAGTCTTTTAAATGTTTATTTCTTGTATGTGTGTGAAAGGGATGGATCCACGTACATGTTTATAATTCCTCTGGAAGGCGGAGCAGTCTGAAGACCTATCATGGACACATCATCTTCTAAATAATCAGTGCCTCCCTCTAACATATTCAGAGCTATCGGAGCTGCTGTGTAATCTGAACATTTGAAAGCTGGAAAACAAGAATCTCGTCAACAAATGAACTCAACCTCTCACTTGGGCCTCTATTCAATAAACGTTTTCTTATGAGTTTTCTCCTAGGTGTAGGGATGGCAATCAGCTGATAGATTTGTAAGGTTCTGATTTGCTGGTCATAAGTAATCATGTGTTAAACCAGGAACTCATCATAGCAAATCAGAACCTTACAAATCTAACAGGTGATCAAACTGATAACATACTTCCCCATGAGTTCTTCTAAGCAATGCTGGGTTCTAGGTGATATTTTCACACTTTGTAAATAAATTGCCTTTTAAATCAACAGAAAGCAAGAAAATATTCAAATTAATAGTACCTTTTCACCTACTTTTTAATTTAAATTATCTCCTAGGAGAAAATGCAGGTAGTGGCGTTCTGATATAAACACATCCCTCAGTGATGCAGGACTGCACATATGACTGGATGGATGTCTTTATGGACACTATAATTTACACAAAAGACAGCAGGTGAGCTAATTATTTTACATATCATATAGTGACATTCTAATAAAAAGTGATACAGTATTAGACTTAAAAAGGAAAGAGAACCCGAGGTGGTCTGGAACAAAAAGAGAGATATTTATCTAGGAAGAGGAAAGGACACCACCGTGACTGCCCACCCATCCTCCAGGCACCACCCATCCCCGCTCCTCTTCATGCACAAGCGTGGCCATGCTGCAGCCAAGTGAGCATGGATGCTCCTGAACAGTAGCACCGAGCCACTTGTGCATAGTGCAGCAGTCACCTCGCATATGAAATGCAGCAGTCATTACCCCACTATGAAATGCAAAAGTCATTTCCCCACATATTAAATGCAGCAGTCCTTACCCCACAAATAAAATGCAGCAAACACGTTCCCACATAGGAAATGTAGCAGTCATTACCTCACATCTGTAATGCAGCAGTCATTACCCCATATATCACATGCAGCAGCCATTATCCCACATATGAAATTAAATGCATATGAACACTTTCCCACATATGAAATGCTGTAATCACTGCACATACGAAATGCAGCAATCACCGCACCACCACCGCACATATGGCAAAACCGGGCATCTGCCCGAGCCTGGCCGCCCGCTGCCCCCCCCTGGCCGCGTGCCCATGCAGCCAGAAGGAGAGGAACAGCGCAGAGAAGAGAGAGAGCTATGGGCACAGTGGGGAAGGGCGGACGTCTCCCCCCCCCCCTTCCCTCACCTTAGGGGGCTCTCTTTCCCTCGCTGTCCCCTCCGGAACGAAGTGTGCAGCGGCTGGCAGCGGGCGGAACTTACCTCGTCTCGCTCCTGCGCCGGAAGTTCTGGTGCCGCACTCTGGTCTGGATCAGACCAGAGTAGCGGCTAATCCATCCGGCGCGTGCGACGTGAGGAGGTAAGTTCCGCCCGCTGCCAGCCGCTGCACACTTCATTCCAGACTCCGGAGGGGAGAACGAGAGAGGGAGGGAGAGCCCCCTAAGGTGAGTGCCCATAGCTCTCCCTCTTCTCTGCGCTGCTCCCCTCCTGCTGGGGCACACATGGCCACCTTTTCTGGGGACATATACCCCTGCCTACATATACTGGGACATATACCCCCTGCCTACATATACTGGGACATATACCCACTGCCTACATATACTGGGACATATACCCCCTGCCTACATATACTGGGACATATACCCCCTGCCTACATATACTGGGACATATACCCCCTGCCTACATATACTGGGACATATACCCCCAGCCTACATATACTGGGACATATACCCCCTGCCTACATATACTGGGACATATACCCCCTGCCTACATATACTGGGACATATACCCCCTGCCTACATATACTGGGACATATCCCCCTGGCTACTTTTTCTGGGGACATATACCCCTGCCTACATATACTGGGACATATCCCCCTGGCTACATATACTGGGACATATCCCCCTGGCTACATATACTGGGACATATACCCCCTGCCTACATATACTGGGACATATCCCCCTGGCTACATATACTGGGACATATCCCCCTTGCTACATATACTGGGACATATCCCCCTTGCTACATATACTGGGACATATACCCCTGCCTACATATACTGGGACATATACCCCTGCCTACATATACTGGGCACATATACCCCTGACTACATATACTGGGCACATATACCCCTGGCTACCTGTTCTGGGGACATCTCTACCCCTGGCTACCAGTTCTGGGGACATCTATACCGCTGGCCACCTATTCTGGGGACACCTATAGACCTGGGGCTACCTATTTTTGGGGAACCACTGCTGTCAGATTGAGTGTATTTTGGGGAAATGCTGCCAGGTGAGAGGTGTCTACATATTAAGGGGGCATTCTACCTATTTATGTGAAAAGTTGTCTATTTATGGGCTCATGACTGCTGATTTTGTCTTGTTGCGGGCCTCATGTTTACTGACTTTGTCTTGTTGGGGGCCTCATGATTTGTTGGGGGCCTCAAGATTGCTGAATTTGTCTTGTTGGGGGCCTCATGATTGCTGAATTTGTCTTGTTGGGGGCCTCATGATTGCTGAATTTGTCTTGTTGGGGGCCTCATGATTGCTGAGTTGGTCATGTTGGGGGCCTCATGATTGCTGAATTTGTCTTGATGGGGGGGGCCTCATGATTGCTGAATTTGTCTTGTTGGGGGTCACATGATTGCTAACTGCAAGACTATGGAAAAAGCTGAATCATCATCATATGAGACAATAGCATTGAACCTACTTTTTCCGCTTTTTAAAACAGAAAATGAAACTGGGAGGTTCTAAAAAAAATGAATAATTTTTTCAGGAGTACGATGGATGAAATTGTTTATCTTCACAGTTTATTTTTAACGTAATTTTCCATAATGTTCATGTATGAGTTAAAACGTTTGTATTTAGTTTAAATTGCTGTTGGCACTTTGTGATAGTAAAGTGACTTTGCAGTTTGGACACTCGACCTCCAAAAGGTTCGCCACCACTGTCCTAATCTAATGTCTCACCATTGCTTAGTTCATGTAAACTTGTCTCCACCCACGACCACACCCACATTCTGGTTCATGACCCCACCCATTTTTCGGCGCATGACGTAGCTCCACCAACACCAGCCCAGATTTGCGGCTACCCACTTTTTGCCCCCCCCTGGAAAATTTTCTGCGGACGCCCATGCGCACCACATATGAAATTCAGCAGTCATTACCCTACGTATGACGGAGTTCCACACAAATTCTGGAAAGTGGCTCAGACTATCTGTCTCCTTTACCATTGAAACCGCAACAATGTTCACACTGCACTTATTTCTTTGACTATTGGCAGGACCATGTAGTGACTTTGTTATGTTTTATGTCGCCGTTACATTTTTACCAGTTTTCTTCAAGGAGCACAGGTGGCCGTATTGAAGGCTATCATGGAAATGTTGTGTAGCACTCTTTACATGATCTGTAAGGAATCCGCCATTAGGGAAAGCCACGCTAAATGTCTTAAATATTGTTACATTATATGCATTTATCACCTGCATTCTCATATTTAGACAGTAGATGGTGCACTATGACTGGTTTGTAATGTTACTGTCTGCATATACTGAGCTTTCAATTATTAAAAATGCTGTACCTGAAATGGAAAGAAAAAAAAAATAGATAGTTGCCTTAGTAGATGGAAGCCTCTTGATCTTACGCCCCTCCATTCCTGAGCTGGGATCAAAATATTTAACAACAATGTTAAATATGGTGCCCGTAGCCCTGCTCCCCTCTGTGTACAAGCGTGTTCGCTATGCTCTTTTATGAGCACCGCTGCTCTTTCTCCTCTTTGCACAAGTGGCTCCATGCTACTGCATAGGTGCAAACCCTAGTGGCGCCCATGCAGTGCAATCTTACTCATACAAGAAGGAGAACGTGGCTGCAAACAAGAAGAGGGTCCCGGATAGAAGCGGGGAGCTCACTGATCATTGGGAAAGGCTCTGGAGGTTTCCCTTTACTGACATAAGTATATTTTTTAAATACTTTAAATTTGCTTTAAGTTGCTGGAATTTAAGTGGATGCTATGCACACTATGGCTTGCTGTCTGCAGAGAGTTATGGGCTCTGCTTAGAGACTGATTCAGTATTTAGTGCATCGGAATTAATACTGCTGGAATATTTATACAAGTCAGATACGGACGTGTGTGAATGTGGAGGAGGTCTGTGGTGTGATGTAAGCTCTTTCAGGAGGTCGACCCCAGCCGTGTTCTTTTGGTTTTTAACTAGTTTATTATGAGAAATTAAGGTTTGATGTTTTGGTGATTAAATAAAGGTTATTTGCAATTTTTCTATATTTTCTTCCTGAGCGGCAAGCCCCTGTATTTCTTTTTCTTTAACTAAAATAGTCCCCAGTATAGGAAGCCAAATACAGGTAGCCAAATATAGGTGCCCTTAGTATAGGTAGCCAAATATAGGTGCCCTTAGTATAGGTAGCCAAGTATAGGTGCCCTTTGGATTAAGCTGCCTGACGCATGTGGTTCAGGCTGCATTATACAAGTTCCTTCCCTGATAGTATTGTTGCAGTCAGAAGTCAGCAGCACTTCTAAACTGAATTAAGCTGCCATCAGAAATAAGATAAACTAGGTTACACAAACTAACATAAAGCAAAGTAAAGTAAGAAGAAAGTAAAATTAAAACAAAGTACCCCTAAAAACGAGGGATCAATCTTATATACAGAAAAACCTTTACCAAGGGTTACTTACGGTAGTCACATCCCACTGTCAGTGGGCTGTGAGTGTATTAGGCCCGGTTCACATTAGCGGTCGTAGTCCGGAATCGCCGTGCCGGAGCCGGACCGCATGCAGAACGGACGGAACGGACGCACGGCATAGCAATGAAAGCCTATGCGTCCGTTCACATGCGTCCGTTTCGTCCGGACCGGATCCGGACTCCGGCGTAAGACCCAACATGCGCTATTTTTTGGTCCGGCTCCTCTGGCAGCCGTATCCGGAGCGGAGCCGGACTGCACCATCCGGCCAATACAAACCAATGAGAACCGGAGAGCGCACAACACACTGGCTAAAAATCCGGATGTTCTACCCCACTTCCTATGCGTATTGAAGCAGCGATTTTGGATGGGGACACATGGGCAAGCATTTTGGAGTGGAGCAGCAGTGATTTTAAACGTGCTGGAGATGTTGGCAGTATGTCGGAGGTATAGGTGAGTGCTAAACAGCGGAGGGCCTGATTCCACAGGTCCACCTTCTGCTGACCTCCCAGACCCCAACATTTTTATTCCTTTTCTACTATCTTTTGCCAAACGGATCCGGATCGCATCCTGATGAACACCTGATGCAAACTGACCGGATCCGGATCGGATCTGGATCAGAACCGTACGGTTCCGATCCGGATCCGGTCCGGATCCGGTCAGGTCAATCCGGTCCGTTTGGCAGAGAACCGCAAGTGTGAACGGGGCCTAATGGATATCAATCACATTAGTTTTCTATTGACTTCTACGCAGGGCCGCCATCAGAAATTTTGGGGCCCCTCACAAATCATCAGTCCGGGCCCCCCCCCCCCCACACAAACTGAGAAATGTGCGTAGCCATTACATGTTGGCAGAGCTAGTTGGAGGCTTGCTGTCCACAAATTAATCACGAATAACCACGGTGGATACTCGTGATTCAAGTTAGCTCTAATTGCCACAGCTGAGTGGCTAGATGCGGCGGGGTTAATTACCCAGAACGCCGTTCTCCACCCAGCGTTTCAACGAGGTGCAAGTGTCCGAATGGACGCGTTGCAAGCCTCGATATCGAGCACTTCCTCCTTCAAGCCGGAAGGAGGAAGTGCTCCATCATTTTTTTAGAACCTCCCAGTTTTATTTTCTGTTTAAAAAAGCTAAAAAAGTAGGTTTAATGCTATTGTCTCATATGGTAATGATTCAGCTTTTCCCATAGTCTCGCAGTTAGCAATCATGAGGCCCCCAACAAACCATGAGGCCCCCAACAAGACAAATTCAGCAATCATGAGGCCCCCAACAAGACAAATTCAGCAATCATGAAGCCCCCAACAAGACAAATTCAGCAATCATGAGGCCCCCAACAAGACAAATTCAGCAATCGTGAGATCCCCAACAAATCATGAGGCCCCCAACAAGACAAATTCAGCAATCTTGAGGCTCCCAACAAATCATGAGGCCCCCAACAAGTAAAAATTCAATCATTAGGCCCCCAACAAGACAAATTCAGCAGTCATGAGGCACATAAATAGACAGCATTTCACATAAATAGGCAGAATGCCCCCTTATTATGGTAGACACCTCTCACCTGGATTCTGACAGGGACCCCCAGGTTAGGTAGTGAGTGACATGGAGCCCTTTAGGCAGTGAGTGACATGGAGCCCTTTAGGCAGTGAGTGACAGGGAGCCCTTTTAGGTAGTGAGTGAGTGACAGGGAGCCCCTTTAGGTAGTGAGTGAGTGACAGGGAGCCCCTTTAGCTAGTGAGTAAGTGACAGGGAGGCCCTTTAGCTAATGAGTGAGTGACAGGGAGGCCCTTTAGCTAGTGAGTGAGTGACAGGGAGGCCCTTTAGCTAGTGAGTGAGTGACAGGGAGGCCCTTTAGGGAGTGAGTGACAGGGAGTCCCTTTAAGTAGTGAGTGAGTGACAGGGAGGCCCTTTAAGTAGTGAGTGAGTGACAGGGAGGCCCTTTAAGTAGTGAGTGAGTGACAGGGAGGCCCTTTAAGTAGTGAGTGAGTGACAGGGAGGCCCTTTAGCTAGTGAGTGAGTGACAGGGAGGCCCTTTAGGGAGTGAGTGACAGGGAGGCCCTTTTAATAGTGAGTGAGTGACAGGGAGGCCCTTTAGGTAGTGAGTGAGTGACAGGGAGGCCCTTTAGGGAGTGAGTGAGTGACAGGGAGGCCCTTTAGGTAGTGAGTGAGTGACAGGGAGGCCCTTTAAGTAGTGAGTGAGTGACAGGGAGGCCCTTTAAGTAGTGAGTGAGTGACAGGGAGGCCCTTTAGCTAGTGAGTGAGTGACAGGGAGGCCCTTTAAGTAGTGAGTGAGTGACAGGGAGGCCCTTTAGGTAGTGAGTGAGTGACAGGGAGGCCCTTTAGCTAGTGAGCGAGTGACAGGGAGCCGCCCCCCCCAGCCGCTGCCGCCGTCGTCGTCGTCGCCGCCTCCGCTGCCTCCCCTACCTTGCCAGTGAGTGCTGCCCAGCGTCAGACCTCAAGATCAGCGGCGACCCGACCAGAGCGGGCGCTGGACGCACCCGCTCTATATGCGGAAGTGACGTCACTTCCGCATATCAGTGCGGGCGCTGGGTCCTAGCGCCCGCACTATTGTCGCCGTCTGATCGGGGTCTGACTAGGTGGAGGCGGCGGCGGTTAGAGGGATGGAGGGAGGGAGGGAGGGAGCAGCGGTCATGGGGGGTTGAGCGGCGGCCGGGCGGCACCCGCCAGGGCCGCGGCAGGGATGGGGCCCCCCTGCAGGGCCGGGCCCGTGACGGGAGTCACGGATGTCCCCCCCTGATGGCGGGCCTGCTTCTACGATTGAATGATTGACAGACAGCATATACACTGTGCTGAATTGGAAATCCAATATACTTGGAGCTTCCTTTGAGACTTCTTACTCTGATTTCCTAGAATCATTGTTTTGCTTACTGACTGAAAATATGAGCAGACTAATCCCTGCAGAGCAAAATTTTGCAGAGTAATTAGTTGTAAGATCCTGCATATTCTGGCAAGCGGAAGCAAATGCAAATTTGCATGAGCAATGCTGCTTAAGGCCAGTGCACGCCAAAAAGGGCTAGCGTAAAAGCAAACGCTCAGCACTTTTTGAAGTGATTTTTTTAAGGCGATTTTTGGAGCGTTTTGGTGTAGGGTTTTTTTTTTTTTTGTTAAAGTAGAGCTGTAACTGAACAGCTTCTGTAACAAAAACACTTGGAAAATCGATCTGATCTAGCGCTTTTCAGGGAGATTTTTCACTTTCCTATCCTTAACATTGAGGCTGAATTGCCTCATAAATCAGCAAAAATGCTGCAGGACCCACATTTGCTAAACCAATCGCTTTTTGAAGCGCACATGTTTTTAAAAGCGCTCAGAAGCGCTCTTGGTGTGCACCAGCCCTCAATTGAGCCAATCAGGCCAAGTTTGCAGCCAGATATATCAGGTTTCACTTGGTGATGCACACATTCTCTTGTTACAGTAAAAAAACAAAAAAAAAACAAATCATTGACAGATCAGACTGTTAGAACCTCCACATACCCTGGAATCCATTCACCTGATCCTAGTGGTTGTTTGCCTGAGGACTTTTCATTACCATGTCAGAGAAACGCACAGCATTCCATGACAGTTTTGAATATCTTCCCATTTTTCTTTCATAATTAAGATAAAAGTTTGCGGAGTTCCTGCGGGGGACACGCGCTGCTTGGAGCATATGGTAATCTATAAGAGAACACCTTTCAGGGTTTCACAGAGACAGCTTTCCTGTGGGAGTGCTCAGCAATTATACACTGCTGTCACAGCACAGTGCGTGATCTGACTACAATCTCAACTGTTTGGTTTGTGTTGGTAACCAGAGAAACAGCGCTAAGCAAATGCAGCAGGCTCGTTGTCCCCATTGATTTAACTCCTACAAGCCGCACTGGAGGTTATAATTATTTGCTGTTCACTAAATCTATGTCTGGGAGAGCCCTGCTGATTTGTGTCAATAAAGAGACTTCAGCATCCGGGAGCATAACTTGATTCATTGGACTTTTTGACGTTTGCTGGGTTATTTGTTGCTGAGTGTTGATGGCACATTAAATAAAGCAGGTTTGGACATCTCTGATGTTGTGGGTGTGACAACAGACTGTGTTGATGGGAGGAAGGAGCAATAATGATGCACAAATGTTCAGTAACACATTGCCACCAATCGTATTTCAGATTATCGGAGTCCAAATAAATCAGAGACTTTAGAAGGATTTGTGAAAAAAGGACCGTGAAGCAACTAAAGAGCAGTGACATGAAAGGTTTTCATAAAAAAGAAAGAGGTAAACAAGAAAAAACAAATGTAGAGCGATCACTCTTGTGACGCCGGGCGACGCCCAGTCGGCCAAAACGCGATTGCGGTCGGTTAGCGACACAAATCGTTAAACCAAGATTTGATGTGTAGTATCCCTCTGCCTAGGAACAGCTGGGGGATCTGTCTTAGCTGAGTAAAAGCCTGGGGGGAGGTGTTAATTAGCTTGGACATATTCCCTGTGGAAGGCACAATTCCCCTTTCTGTTCTGGGAACCAGGTGACACCTAGATGTTAATTAGCCAGCAGAGAACTCACTCTGCCTTTTGGGGAAGACAGGATGAGCTCCCAGCAGTGGGCTATTCAAAAATCTGCTCTGCTCAGACCGGCCGGAGCCAGGGCCGCCATCAGAAATTTTGGGGCCCCTCACAAATCATCAGTCCGGGCCCCCCCCCCCCCACACAAACTGAGAAATGTGCGTAGCCATTACATGTTGGCAGAGCTAGTTGGAGGCTTGCTGTCCACAAATTAATCACGAATAACCACGGTGGATACTCGTGATTCAAGTTAGCTCTAATTGCCACAGCTGAGTGGCTAGATGCGGCGGGGTTAATTACCCAGAACGCCGTTCTCCACCCAGCGTTTCAACGAGGTGCAAGTGTCCGAATGGACGCGTTGCAAGCCTCGATATCGAGCACTTCCTCCTTCAAGCCGGAAGGAGGAAGTGCTCCATCATTTTTTTAGAACCTCCCAGTTTTATTTTCTGTTTAAAAAAGCTAAAAAAGTAGGTTTAATGCTATTGTCTCATATGGTAATGATTCAGCTTTTCCCATAGTCTCGCAGTTAGCAATCATGAGGCCCCCAACAAACCATGAGGCCCCCAACAAGACAAATTCAGCAATCATGAGGCCCCCAACAAGACAAATTCAGCAATCATGAAGCCCCCAACAAGACAAATTCAGCAATCATGAGGCCCCCAACAAGACAAATTCAGCAATCGTGAGATCCCCAACAAATCATGAGGCCCCCAACAAGACAAATTCAGCAATCTTGAGGCTCCCAACAAATCATGAGGCCCCCAACAAGTAAAAATTCAATCATTAGGCCCCCAACAAGACAAATTCAGCAGTCATGAGGCACATAAATAGACAGCATTTCACATAAATAGGCAGAATGCCCCCTTATTATGGTAGACACCTCTCACCTGGATTCTGACAGGGACCCCCAGGTTAGGTAGTGAGTGACATGGAGCCCTTTAGGCAGTGAGTGACATGGAGCCCTTTAGGCAGTGAGTGACAGGGAGCCCTTTTAGGTAGTGAGTGAGTGACAGGGAGCCCCTTTAGGTAGTGAGTGAGTGACAGGGAGCCCCTTTAGCTAGTGAGTAAGTGACAGGGAGGCCCTTTAGCTAATGAGTGAGTGACAGGGAGGCCCTTTAGCTAGTGAGTGAGTGACAGGGAGGCCCTTTAGCTAGTGAGTGAGTGACAGGGAGGCCCTTTAGGGAGTGAGTGACAGGGAGTCCCTTTAAGTAGTGAGTGAGTGACAGGGAGGCCCTTTAAGTAGTGAGTGAGTGACAGGGAGGCCCTTTAAGTAGTGAGTGAGTGACAGGGAGGCCCTTTAAGTAGTGAGTGAGTGACAGGGAGGCCCTTTAGCTAGTGAGTGAGTGACAGGGAGGCCCTTTAGGGAGTGAGTGACAGGGAGGCCCTTTTAATAGTGAGTGAGTGACAGGGAGGCCCTTTAGGTAGTGAGTGAGTGACAGGGAGGCCCTTTAGGGAGTGAGTGAGTGACAGGGAGGCCCTTTAGGTAGTGAGTGAGTGACAGGGAGGCCCTTTAAGTAGTGAGTGAGTGACAGGGAGGCCCTTTAAGTAGTGAGTGAGTGACAGGGAGGCCCTTTAGCTAGTGAGTGAGTGACAGGGAGGCCCTTTAAGTAGTGAGTGAGTGACAGGGAGGCCCTTTAGGTAGTGAGTGAGTGACAGGGAGGCCCTTTAGCTAGTGAGCGAGTGACAGGGAGCCGCCCCCCCCAGCCGCTGCCGCCGTCGTCGTCGTCGCCGCCTCCGCTGCCTCCCCTACCTTGCCAGTGAGTGCTGCCCAGCGTCAGACCTCAAGATCAGCGGCGACCCGACCAGAGCGGGCGCTGGACGCACCCGCTCTATATGCGGAAGTGACGTCACTTCCGCATATCAGTGCGGGCGCTGGGTCCTAGCGCCCGCACTATTGTCGCCGTCTGATCGGGGTCTGACTAGGTGGAGGCGGCGGCGGTTAGAGGGATGGAGGGAGGGAGGGAGGGAGCAGCGGTCATGGGGGGTTGAGCGGCGGCCGGGCGGCACCCGCCAGGGCCGCGGCAGGGATGGGGCCCCCCTGCAGGGCCGGGCCCGTGACGGGAGTCACGGATGTCCCCCCCTGATGGCGGGCCTGCCGGAGCCATCTAAGAAAGCATGGAGTTTAGGATTTTGAGCATGTTTAAGCAATACCGTTCAGGTGAGAAATGTGGAAGTTATATCATTCTGCTCGTCCGGATCTTGTGAGTATTTTGATATTAAATTGGGGCCACTGGCAGAACCAGAACTCGGGGAATTCCACCGTTTTTTAGCCGGGCATGAAAACATGCCCAAGTTTGGTATCATATGAACGGCGCTAGTCTGAGAAATATGAATATGTGATGGTCATGTGTGTGCGGAAAGCGGAAGCCGAGATATGACCAAAGTCATATTTGATGGGCATAGAGCACCTAGCCAGGGAGCTCACCGCCCCTGTCCAACCCCTGGGCTGTACTTGATGCTCCACCCAAAGATGGGCATTGTTCAAAAGTGGTTGCAAGGGACTCCGCAGAGAGTCCTCCCATTCCATCCATATGAGAACATCCTGCTGCCAGCCAGAGGACACATGGCTGGTGGCCATTTTGCTGAACTTTGAATGAAGCTCTGAAACAAAGGACACATGGGCTAGCGGCCATCTTGATTGGCCATCTTCTGTAACCTGGAACAAAGAATTCTGCTGAACTTTACTCTGAAACAAAGAACTTTAAGAACTTGAAACCGTTTTGCTTGGACTTGATGATTTTCCCACAAAAGGACATATTTCCACAAACCCTAAGTATTTTCTCCCCTTTTATTTCATACTGGCTATTACTGTTTTAATAATTGTTGATTTTAATAATTGTCTGTATATATTAATTATTTATATTGCTGTGAATAAAAGACTTCCTCCAAGTCATTCACTGTTCCGCTACCCTGCTTATCAGCGCACACAGAACTGATCCCGGGTCTCTGAAGAGACGCTACCGTTTGTTTGTTGTCGGCTAGACAGAATACAGTGTGTTTAACCGTTTTATTCGCAGGATTAGTCAGTCAGTGGGCTCCTCGGGCCCATGGTAACCGCGGTGGTTGCAGATCTACCCTGAACCAGTGTGTGAAGTTGTAATCACCCGTATCTCACAGGCTCCCTTCTGGTTTGTCTGCGGCTAATTCTTAACGGTTCCTGCGCATTGACTGCGACCAGAGTTCGCACGATCTGTGCGCTGGCACCGTTTAGAAGGCCAATTGCGGTCAGCCACCAGGGCCCCTGTGACAACTCTTTACCTTTCTAGTACAAAGGAAGCGATTTAATGAGGAACTGTAGCGAAACTAAAGTAATACATGAAAAATTGCTTATTTTTTTTAATTTTTTTTTACAATTTTCATTTAAAGGGAACCAGAGACGAAGCACACTTGTGTATTTTACCATATATATCAGTAAGAACATTAGAGAAAACACTTACCCTGCTCTCTGTTTCATCCTCACCGCTAAAAGTGTCTGTTATCAGCTGTGATAAGAATCCCAGACTGAGCATTCAGTCTGGCTTTGCAGGGAATAATTATAGCAGAGCCACAAGGGGGCAGGCTTGGGCTTGAAAAGACACCAGAGAAGACAGACTCAGCTATAATCTTTCCGTAGCAAAGCTAGACTGAGTGTTCAGTCAGGGATTCTTATCAGAGGTGATAACAGTCAGATTAAACAGAGAACAAAGAGCAGATTAGGTGTTTACTGTCATGTTCCCACTGATTTATAAGGTAAAATACAAGAGGGTGCTTCATCTCTGGTTCTCTTTAAGACCATGCGGACACGCTTTACGGCTCTTTACGACGGGGAATGCGGAAGAAGAGGACGCTTTGCCGGAGGACGACTGGCAGTCGGCCGAAAACGAAACTTAGCCGCGGAGGGAGATCGGAGGGCACCAAAGGACCGGCGCGGGCACAGGACGGCTGCAGGAGACTTGGGAAAGCCCCAGGTAAGTGAATTTTTTTTCCCCCCACAGTTAAGGTTCCCTTTAAGCATCACTGGGCAGGGGTTACGTACTGATATACAGCAATATATAGATATAGAAACTGTTTCTGATGCTGAAACCAAAATCATTAACATAAAAGGGAGTATCCTGAATAATTGACATCATATCTGTCACTACAGTGCATGTTTAAAGAAAAAAGTTAGATACTCACATTAAAAGTGTAAGGCTCTATATGGCTCAGGACCTGGTTGAGCCCAACATCCCAGTGAACGGTCCCTTTATACCTATTCGACTTGTGCAGGTTTCTTGTAGTTGAGCTATGGACTGGGCATGTGCGAGTAGCAGAAAACGCTTGTGCACCAAGGAAGAAAAAACATGCATGAGCAGCTGCATTCCACTGGGCATGTGCGGACCTTACTTGCACATGCCCAGTACGGATGGGCTCGTCCACGATCAGGACTACAGCCAGAGGAAGAATGGCGGGCTCTACCAGGATCTGGGGATCATCTGGAGGCTTTCAGCTTATGAGGTACCGTAAGTATCTCACATTTATTTTTTAAAATGGATTCAGTAACACAGTTTTCTCGTACAAACTTGTATGCAGTTTTCGTAGGTACTTGGGTGCTACGTTGTTCCAAGCACCATGGAGTGGATCGTGTCATTTGGGCCCCAGGGCACTCTGATATATAAGGCAACACGGTAGACTGGACTTCAAAGTTGTGGCTATGCAGTGCAGGTGCTCAGCTATTGTATAGCCAGTGCTTGGTTACTGTATAACTGAACGCCGGTTATCAGAAAACGATTGCAAATCAGTGATGCTTGCGAATTCTCATCAAACTCAAAGAAAATATTTGCGAAAATATGTTGTATTTTGCAAAATGGTCAAAGAAAACAAATTTGTGAAAACACCAGAAATCTGGAAATGCATGAATTTGTTTTTTAGTGCAAATTGTGGAAAATGCAAAAAATTACAAACTTATTACAAAATGATTTTCAATGGCCTTTTTCACTTGAAAGTCGAATGTAACATTTTTGCAAAAATTAATGCGAAAAAGAATAACGCCATTTTCGCTCATCACTGTTGATACACAGCAAGGTTCTTTGCTTTGGGTGCTGGCTTTAGTCTACATAACTGATTAGTGTTTAGCTGTTGTTTGGCCACCAACACCGGTTGTAGTGTTGGTGCTTGAATTCGGTATAGTGAATTTGAACACACACTAATACTCCCGACCGCCACTGTTCAGCAGTCAAAGGAGTGGACAGGGTCAGGAGTGACGTGAAGGGCAACGTGACACACGGGGCAGTGAAGGTCTCCTGATCCTGTCTGTTTGGGTGTTGAACAGCGGCAGTCAGGATCGTGTGTTCGCATTCGCTTTACTGAATTCGAACATCAGCTCTACTCAGTTGTTGTATAGCCAAATGCTAGTTATCATTTCTATGCAGTACAGGGGCATAACTATAAATCATGGGGCCCCCACAGCAAGACTCTGATGGGGCCCCCAATGTTCACACCCTCTCCCTTGCCAATTCCTTCTGACCCTGACAGCCTGGGGGCCCATCTTGCAAGGACCATAAAACAAGTGTGGCCATCATAATCTTCACACCCATTACAAGTGTAGCCACAAAAACCCCTCATCTGAAGGATGGAGCCATTTATCAGAGGGAGTGAAGTAGTAGTTGGAGCCCCCTTACAGCTCTGGGCCCCCCTGCGGTTGCAGAGGTTGCTCACCTGTAGGTACGCCCCTGATGTTGTGGGTACAACGTGTATCACAAGCACCACAGAAGAAGGTCAGTGCTAGGAGATCGGGAATGTGAAGATTAGATTTATTATTTAGTATTGATGTGGCCCCTAATGGTCCAATCTCAAGCGAATTCAATAGAGTGCACCTGTGTAATAGATTGCGGAAAAGCCGCCGCGCGGACTGGCAGCGAGGCGGCTGGTTCCGCATTCAGCTCAGCGGTTTACACGCGGCGGCATGCGTCTGATGTGGCTGGGCCTTCTAGTGCACACAGATTGAGGAATACGCGCGCACGCGCGGAGAGGCGGAACCTTTATGACAAACGGAGAGGGATCAGCTGACCAGGTTGGTCAGCTGATCTCAGAGCGGGCGGCTATTGGTTGATCAGCGCTGGGTGGCGCCAGGGAGCGCCGCTCTATATATAGTTATTGCTGGTCAGTCTCAAGTTGTCTGCCGTTGCAAACACTTACGTGAAAGCACTCAGACCATAGTCAGATCCCACAGTGTGTTAGAACCAGGAAGACCTGGAGATTCACACACTGAGCCAGATTACTACTGTGTTATACTTCAGACTAGTTCCAGGGTGTTGAGACCATGGACCTCACACCCAAGACTAGGGACACTGTGTTACTATTGTGTTATACTTCAGACTAGTTCCAGGGTGTTGAGACCACGGACCTCACACCCAAGACTAGGGACACTGTGTTACTACTGTGTTATACTTCAGACTAGTTCCAGGGTGTTGAGACCACGGACCTCACACTCAAGACTATGGACACTGTGTTACTATTGTGTTATACTTCAGACTAGTTCCAGGGTGTCAAGACCATGGACCTCACACCCAAGACTAGGCCTTATTTGTTACCTGTTATGACCATTTGCTCTGTTGACTTCGCTCTTGCTTTCTGATTCGGTACCTCAGCATATCTGCCTTCCTGTTGCCAAACTCTGCCTGTCCCCGGTTACTGAATCAGTCTACTGTCTCTGTACTTTATCTGCCCGTGTGTTGCTGACCTAGCCTGCCCGACCTTGCGAGCCATCACTCTCTCTAGAGAGATTAGCCTTCACTGCTACCTGTGACGCCCACCTTCCAGGGGTCAGTTAGCCACGAGGCCTTCCTGCTATTCAGCCTGGAGCTCCATCCCCTTGGAAGTCTCAGGCTGCTGGAAGGTCTTCATACTTCCCAGAGGGAGGTATTCCTCATACTGCCAAGGGCCGCCTGCTCCTCGGGTGGTCCTACTCAAAGTCATTACTGTTGCACCAAACGCTCACATTATATAGGTGTCCAGAGGTTAGTTATATCTGTATTATTGGTGATTCTGCAGGTCATCAATAATCAGGTATACATCTGTATTCTTGGTGATTCTGCAGATCACCAATAATCAGATTCTCTCTGTGTGCTGACACCGATCGCTACAACCTGTGTGTAATCTAATGTCAGTACAAATACAGCTGCTCTGTGAGGGCTTTAGAGGTTGTCTAAGAGAATATTGGGAGCAACAACACCGTGAAGTCCAAAGAACACACCAGACAGGTCAGGGATAAAGTTATTGAGAAATTTAAAACAGGCTTAGGCTACAAAAATATTTCCAAAGCCTTGAACATCCCACGGAGCACTGTTCAAGCGATCATTCAGAAATGGAAGGAATATGGCACAACTGTAAACCTACCCAGACAAGGCCATCCACCTAAACTCACAGGCCGAAAAAGGAGAGCGCTGATCAGAAATGCAGTCAAGAGGCCCATGGTGACTCTGGACCAGCTGCAGAGATCTACAGCTCAGGTGGGGGAATCTGTCCATAGGACAACTATTAGTCATGCAGTGTACAAAGTTGGCCTTTATGGAAGAGTGGCAAGAAGAAAGGCATTGTTAACAGAAAGCATAAGAAGTCCTGTTTGCAGTTTGCCACAAGCCATGTGGGGGACACAGCAACCATGTGGAAGAAGGTGATCTGGTCAGAAGAGACCAAAATGGAACTTTTTGGCCAAAATGCAAAACGCTATGTGTGGCAGAAAACTAACACTGCACATCACTCTGAACACACCATCCCCACTGTCAAATATGGTGGTGGCAGCATCATGCTCGGGGGCTGCATCTCTTCAGCAGGGACAGGGAAGCTGGTCAAAGTTGATGGGAAGATGGATGGAGCCAAATACAGGGCACACTTAGAAGAAAACCTCTTGGAGACTGCAAAAGACTTGAGACTGGGGCGGAGGTTCACCTTCCAGCAGGACAACAACCCTAAACATAAAGCCAGGGCAACAATGGAATGGGTTAAAACAAAACATATCTATGTGTTAAAATGGCCCAGTCAAAGTCCAGATCTAAATCCAACCGAGAATCTGTGGCAAGATCTGAAAACTGCTGTTCACAAACGCTGTCCATCTAATCTGACTGAGCTGGAGCTGTTTTGCAAAGAAGAATGGGCAAGGATTTCAGTCTCTAGATGTGCAAAGCTGGTAGAGACATACCCTAAAAGACTGGCAGCTGTAATTGCAGCAAAAAGTGGTTCTACAAAGTATTGACTCAGGGGGCTGAATAATTACGCACACCCCACTATGCAGTTATTTATTTGTAAAAAATGTTTGGAATGATGTATGATTTTCGTTCCACTTCTCACGTGTACACCACTTTGTATTGGTCTTTCACGTGGAATTCCAATAACATTGATGCATGTTTATGGCAGTAGTGTGACAAAATGTGGAAAACTTCAAGGGGGCCGAATACTTTTGCAACCCACTGTATATATATATATATATATATATATATATATATATATATATATATATATATATATATATATACATATATATATATATATATATATATATATACATGTGATTATTTTTTTTTGCCATGTAAATTAATATTCAGCTGTGGCATTATGTAACTTTGGCTGATGCTCGGCATATTGCCTTTTTGTTAATTAAACTCTGATGATAGCATATTAATTTACTTCCCTCTGCTCCTGTCACTCAGGATTGTGACTTCCATTAGAGATATGTTCGCTCTGTAATTAAGAGCCTTAAATTTCAAATTGACCTGTTTTTGCTAATTGAATTACAGCCATTTCAGCAGTGCACTGTGGCATTTTCATCTCATCCTGTCTGGAGTCTGGTGCGAGTTCACCATATTAGAATGTTATCTGTATTTTATCATATTTGAACAGGGTCTGGGTCTGAGACTCAATGTCAGATTTTCACAAGGCCAAATAGGCCATGGCCTAGGGCAACTGATGTTGTGGGGATGGGTGCAAGAAAGTGACTAATGTATATAGAAGAAATGGCAGCTGTACATGGACCTGCTCTGCTCATGGAGATTATTATTACCGTGTATATATTGTATGCTCCCAACCTTTTGAGATAAGAAAGAGGGACACTTAAGCCACGCCCTCTGACACACCCCTATTCAATCCCCTGGCACACCCCATAGTCACGCATACCATAAAGAGTTCATAAGAAAAATATGTTTTATAATTCAAAACACACTGGTCCTCTCTATCCTGGTTCATTTTCCTTTATATCAACACTTGAAAATAAAAATTATATATCAATTTAAAAAATGAGACTAAAGATTTGGAGTGAATTAAAGGGACTCCGAGCAGTGCAGAAACTATGGAAAGATGCATACCATTTTGAAGCTCTCTTTCTCCTCTTTCCAACAATATATAAACTGCCGCCCTACGCCTATGCCTTTTAATTTTCGCTATTTGCGTGATCGCGATTTCGATCGCAAAAATATAGAAAACTAAAAGGCGTAGGGTGGCGGTTTATATAGCGTTGGAAAGAGGAGAAAGAGCGCTCCAAAATGGTATGCATCTTTCCATAGTTTAAACACATTTTTTTTGTAAAAAAATACATATATTTCCATAGATCTGTACATCAGTCCTAGTGGCGTAGCTAAGAAGCTGTGGACCCCAGTACAAATTTTACATTGGGGGCTCCCCAGCACTCTATACGTAACAATTGATGCGGCACACCAAAACCTGCCAATGGCAACTACAGTGTCAGAGATGCAAGCAGGGGATGGGGAACATCTTGTTAATGATTACTACTATTCAAATCCTATATAATAAAACCACAGGTGTCCCTGTGTCATCCTGTCCCTGTGTCCTTGGTTTTTGGCTACTGCACATGAGCGCAGCACGGACAGCCGTTGGGTCAGGAGGACGGGGCCAGGGAGCCGGGCGGGTGGACAAGTGTGCACGTGCGGCGGAGTGAACACTACAAGCACAGGACCAATAAAGAGCTAATACTGTGGTTGAGGGTGGACCCCTCTGGCCCAAGATCCTTGGTGCAGTCGCATCCTCTGCACCCCCTATTGCTACCGCACTAATCAGTCCTGAAAGAGGGACACATGAGGAAGAAAGAGGGAGAAAGGGGGGTTGGGTTCCCAAAAAAAGGATTGTCCCTCCAAAAGAGGGACAGTTGGGAGCTATGGTATAAAGCAAACCTGAAGCAAAAAAAACCTATATCTCAAGCTGTCTCTCACTGTTTCCTGGCTGTTTAAGTGCTTCAGAAAATAGGACTGTATTTGACCCGGTGGGTTGAATAGCTCAGAGAAGCTCTTTTGCATAGATAGCAACTGAAAATTTTTAACTCTTCCTGTACTGTAAAACAACATAAAACTCTTTTCTTTGCTACTAATGTTCTGTTTCTTAGTTGTACTACACATTTCATTCATTATCTCATACGTTTATTTTCACTTCAGGTCTGATTTAAATTAGTTTTTCTGCGCAAAAAACATGCATGAAAATAGACAAGTGTGTCCCCTCTTCAGGGAATATTACTGAGACAACTAAAAGCAGAGTTGGTGACATGTCCTGAATGGAGACATGATAAATATCACTGCTATTACTGTTGACACTGCTGAGATTCTGTACTTCTCAGAACTAGATGAAGCTTTTTCTTTGACAGTTGAGTCATTCAAGTTTTTATTTTCTTCCTATGATGTGTAAAGTCTCCCTTATTTCCCAGTTGCCATTTTATAAGACATAATTAAAATGTTGTTTAACTTTAAGCGTCTTCTTGCATTTAGCCAGCTAAAATAATTATACTGCAGGAAATTAAACAAAGGCTTCTAACAAGCCAAACACGGCTGTGCATCCAGTTATCCTTGTATTTTGTCTACAAGGTGCTGAACAATTATAGGCACGACCAACATGGAATTAAAAGACTTTTTCTATCGACTGGCTTGGGAAAATTAGTTTTATTCATGTCTGGCTGGAGCCAAATTCAACTTACTAAGTTCAACTGGAAAGGGGGAACAGTTCTAAATGTAAAGTGACTCCGAAGTAAATCAGAGCGATTCTTAAAGAACAAGAGACACCTATGCTAACCTAGAAATAAAAACACATGTATAAGTAGATAAATACTACTTCTACTTACATAACAGATGTATTGTGCTATCCACGTAATGATTCCTGTGAATTTTATAAAGGAAAAGCAGAAAATCCTATTCTAGGCAGTGGCCATCTTGCCAAGCTAACGCTGACATCATATCCTCCCTGACTCTTGTTTTCCCCCCTCCCTTCTCTTGCTCATTGTGTATTCATTAGCTGCCCTCCTCCCAGAGTCTTCAGACACTCCCACTGAGGTGTATACTAACAACTGCACTGTCTATTTTTTTATTTACACATCCAATCACTGAGTCACCTCAGCCTTGCTTGTAAACACAAGTAATCAGAGGGGGTTTCTGATAAGCAGCTAGATAGGGGAATAAATGGAAGAGGAGGAATATATTATAGAGAAAAAGAACTCCCAGAATTCAACTCTTTGGCACTGTTTGGCACTAGGGCCAGTGCTCCTAAAGTATGTGATAACTACAAACCATAACAGCAGAAAAAGTTTTACAAGTTTTGAATGCAGGATTAGCATTTTTATCACTTAATACACTCAGACCAGTTGCTGTTGAAATTTGATTTTTATAGTGACAATTCCGCTTTAAGACTGCGGACACATATCCCCCTGCACCCTCTGAGAAGGCGTATTGAGGCGGCAATTAGCTATACAATCCTGCAGCCGATCAATTGTCTCTGACTGTCACCGTAGTCAATCAGAGATGATCGGTCATATCCATTAACGATTAGGGATACTCATTCCGCAGAAATAAAATTTCTGCATTTCCGATCATAAATTGGCATCTCTGACTGCAACTTAGAAATTGGAAATCGGATTTCCATGGAAATGCCACATTACCGTAACTCTGTAATTTTAGCCTAATTACAGAACTCGGAAGCACTGGACCAATCAGAGAATGCTGAGTAAGCTCAGGAGTATTTGGTCAATTAGAGAATGCACAAAATGACCAAAAAAAAAGACAAATCAGAAATCGGAATTGAAAACATAGATCGGAAATCCGCTAAATCGGTAATCTGCGTTGGCGGAAAACGGAATTTCTGCAGAATCGGAAATCAGAATTTCCGACCATCCCTATTAAAGATATAAATCAACTATAATAATAATTAATGGCCAAATTCCCACTAACCAATATGATCCGAACGATGGACTTAATTCCATTAATCGAATCAAAATGGTTAGTTGGAATTCCGTCGGTAATGGGACGCCTGATAGTTTCCTACCGATTACCATGGAAACAATCGATCAGCCACAAGATTGTATAGTAAATGGCCACATTTATGCAGCAGGTGTGGTCTGCTTAAGCCTTGAAAGAGCTACATATAGCTATGTAATTTGAAGGGCTTACGTCTGCCTCCTACTGTGAAGTCTGCCGATTGGAAACTTTGAATATAGCACCTTATCGTCAATGCAAACACCTTATTGTCACATGTAAATACCTTGAACAGGGGGATCAAGGAAACAGTGTAAGCATACAAATGGAGCTCGGGTGTTTCAGAGGGGTCGATTCACAAAAGGCTAGTCATGAAAATACAGCATTCGGTATTTTAGACTTTTGTGTGCTAATTCATGTACATTTTCACAGGTGCGGTAGAAGTTCAGTAAATTACCGAAGTCCATTGACAAAAACCTTTTCATAACAGCAGAAGAGAGTGGAGTGTCTCTGTGTTGTTACTAGCAGTGAGGGCATTACAATAGTAAGAGGCATCTCAGACATTCCTTTAGATGTACATGTTTTGTTATACTGCCTCTGCTTGCCCTGAATCTGTCTATTAGTCTTTCTGAACATTCTATTTAATTGCTTCAGCTTAGATTAACTTCCAAGAAACTTTACACATACCCTGCTTAGGTGATTTTCCCCACTAGCTCCTACACATCTTCAAACAGGAACCCAAGAGGTTAAACAGCCAAATAGCCTAAGGTATTCAGGGGAAGCCTGTTTTGTTCTGCTCTCGCTCTGCTGCTGCCTGGGGGGTTTAAAAGCTTGTCCCGCCTGAAAAGGCTGTGGGCCCTATTAGATTCTATCATCCAGACTTGCAGAAGACAGGGACTGTTTCTATTGGCTCCCTGCTCCTGTTAGTCATAGCTCTCACTGCTTCTGCTTGTGAGTCACGTCTCTCAGCACAGTCTCCTCACACAGACTCCGCACTCTTTTCACCCCTTACTTCAAAGCAGAAGGTATTGTTTCATGCCTTTACTGCATGTTGTAGGCTTTATGAATTGACATTTACTGACTTGTTTAGGTATTTACCGCACAAGTCAGTAATTTACCTCACTGCTCGGTAATTTCAGCTTTTCATGTGTTAACAGTATTTATAAATTGACAGGGCGGCGATCCGTCCAGCGCCGCCTTTAATATGCTTTAGCCTATCAGATGCCGGGGATCGCTGATCGCAGCGCCGTATTGATGTAAACAGTTCACACCCTCCGTGAACTGACATGGAAAGTTTCCATGTAAAACCACTTAACACCTAAGTCCGCCGATCGGCTGACCGTGGTCGATAAGTGGTTAAATCTGGCCCTGGCAGCAGCAGGGAGGGAGGAAGGGGAGCGAGATGCCGCTCTAGACATGCTGCCTGATGCCAAAGTTTAATTTGGCGTCATGGATGGGGCAGCGCTCTCAGTGCCATATAGGTTTTTTATGCTAAATTAGGTGTTTTAGAGTTTTTATTTTCTTTTTTAGTGAGTTTATCAGCTGTGGTGCTGTGATTTCTAGTTACATGTGTAGAGTTTAGCTGACTGATGTATTAGTGAGCTCTCTCCTCTTACATTTTCCACTGAGCAAAGCGCCTAAAATATATCAACACGGGGCGCCTCCAATCCTGAGCTATGTAAGCCAGAGGGATATCTGGCCTGAGAACAACAATCCCTTATTTGCTTAATGCACCCTTCTATAGATTGCCTTATTTTCATTCCAGTACAAGCAGCATGTGACACGCAGGTGTGATTGAGAGCCACTTCTGTAAATGAGTGAATGTGGAAGTGTCACATTCAGCGCCTGATTTACAGTTCATATCACAAAGAAACCCTGAAGAACAATCAACCAACTGTTACCTAATGAATGTCCCCTCAGGACAACCATCACTGTACATAACAGGCTGGGTCTTATGGGGCCTTTATTCTGGATAAATTGTGTTTATTAACCCACTAGAAAAGAGGGGAAACGGCTTACATATATTGCACACATCGGAAGGGGTGTAACTAGGTCCCCCCTAGCTCGGGCCATTTTGGGGGGCTGAAGGGGTCGCAGCATGAGAGGAAAGCCATGGCCGCAAATGGCGGGGAGGGGGGACGGTACCTCCCCTCACCTCGGGCTCTCCCCTCTGCGCTCCCATCCAGCATCAATACCATTGTGTGGGCATTGGCAGCTACATACCTTCCGTGTGCTCCAGCGAGGACGTTTCTCCCTCTAGTGTCTGACGCGACTTCCTGTTTATACAAGGGCAGGGGCTGCAGGGCCTATTGTTACGCCAGTGCACATCGGACCCAATCCAATTGCACTTGGACCAGGTGATATTTTCACATCTTATCCATGATGACTTATAAACAGGGCCAGCCCGCTCATGAGGCGGGGTGAAACTCTTGCCTCAGGCGGCACTTCTAGGGGGGCGGCACCCGCACGGCCGGGGCTGCGGGGGGGGCGGCCGCCGAGTTGGAGGGGTAGCGGGCAGGAAGGGAGTATTGGGCCTAGTGGTGGGGAGGGGGGTCGGACGCCCCCCCCTCCCTCGCCTGGGTTCCCCGATCTGTGCTCCCCCTCCAGCTTTAAATAGTTAAGAAGCAGCCGATAGTAAGAGGGACGGGCGGGGATGACTCACCTCTTCCGCGTTCCAGCATGCGCTCCACTGACGTCACTTCCTGCAACGCCGTCCACTTACAATACAGTGGGCGGCGTTGCAGGAAGTGACGTCAGTGGAGCGCATGCTGGAACGCGGAAGAGGTGAGTCATCCCTGCCCGTGCCTCTTACTATCGGCTGCTACTTAACTATTTAAAGCTGGAGGGGGAGCGCAGATCGGGGGGGACCCAAGTGAGGGAGGGGGGGGGGTCTGACCCCCCCTCCCCACCGCTAGGCCCAATACCCTCTTCCTGCCCGCAACCCCTCCAGCTCGGTGGCCCCCCACCCACGGCTTGGAGGAGGAGGGGGGGGGGCGGCAATTTTTTCTAAGCTTGCCTCAGGCGGCAAAAAGTCTAGGGCCGGCCCTGCTTATAAAGGATACCAGAGCTGCGCTCCCGGCTGTGGGTGCGGTATGTGGGAGGGGCCCAAAGCTGCACCAGTGCCTGTGCACTAATGCACAACCCAGCTGACACGGAAGAGACTGCTGGGGGGGCATTTAGGTAGCAAAGGAGGGGGATGGAGGACAGTGCAGCTTCTAGGATAAATTTCTCACAGGGCGAGTGTCAAAAAATGCGCCCCCCTCCCCCCAAACAATCACGGTACTTTGCATGAGAGTTGTAGTGGATCTTAAAGATCCGATCCGTTGTGGTGGCTATACCACCTATACTTGAGAGGGGGGGTTGGGGGGGGGGGCAGTCAGGAAGCCAAAACAGAGGTAGAGTTCAGAAATAAAGAAAACACCTACTAAGCCAACACAGGAGATCACATAGCAGATTGTCTAAGCAGGAACTAAACTCACTCACTACCAGCCTCAAATTCATGGATCATACACAGAAGATTATATAGCAGATAATGCCTGGTAAACACCATGCAATTTCCTATCAGATTGGACCTGTCAGAAATTATTGATTCAACAGTCAATCTGAATTCTGTTCGTCTTTCTGATCTATTTTGTGTAGAAGTGATTGAAAAATTGATCAGAAAAATTATGAGAAATCAGACCGGACCTGCCTGAAATTATTGATTGAACTGTCAATCTGACGGGAAATTGCATGGACTGTACCAGGCATTAGAGTACTACTCAGACCAGGGCAGAGAGGAGCGTCCCCCCTCTTCCCACTGAGAGTGTCCACAAAAACGATAGAGGTCAATGAAGCTAGTGGGGGGAGGGAAGTCACTTGGGCTAGTGGGGGGAGGGAGGGAGAAGGTCACTTTGGATTGTGGAGGACGCAGAAGGTTAATAGAGCTAGTGGGGGGAGAGGTCACTGGAGCTAGTGAGAGGTGGCAGAAGGTCACTGGAGCTAGTGGAGGGAGGGAGGAGGTCAATGGGGCTAATGGGAGGTGGCAGAAGGTCACTGGGGCTACTGGGGGGGGTAGAAGGTCACTGGGGCTAGTGGGAGGAGGAAGTTGGTCACTGGAGCTAGTGGGGGGAGGAGGAGGAGGTCACTGGGGGTACTGGGGGTAATCAAAAGGCCACTGTAGCTACTGGGCGGGAGAGAGGAGGTCACAAGGGCTAGAGAGAGGCCCTTGTGCAGGGAGAGGCAGGGCTTCCTCTGGACATGAGATGGGGCTTCCTCCAGGCACACTTCCACCTTTCAGCTCGTAAATGAGCTTCCAGGGGCTGCAGATGGCCTTTGCTGCATGCAGAGACAGGGCTCACATTAGCCAGCCACCCTAGCCATCGTGTCCCCTGCAATTGGGGGTGGGGCTTATGGCGGCCAGGAAACCTTGCCTAAATGTCCGGACAGCTGCTTGTAGCCACCATGGACCGCGACCCCAGCACAGTGATAAATCAGCCTCAGCCCCCAGCTGCCTGTCAGTTCCTTCCCCACCACACGCAGGAACACATCAGCAGCAAGCCAACTCCTTCTTTGCCCTGATGGCTGCTGCACAGCACAGTGCCGCTGCAACCAGGATGTCAGTGTCACCACGCAGTGGTCATGTGGTGGTTACTTGACGTTGGCAGCCAAGGCAACAGGACACCCAGGAGAAGTCAGATGTGACAGAGAGGTGATCGCAGCCCTGCTGCCTCTTTCCTCTTCAGTGAGCATCACCCTCTCTCTGTCAGTCCCGTCCTTCTGCTTGCGCCCCCCTTCCCCTCAGTGCTGCACTGTGCGCCGTGCGGTGGCACTGGTCGCACACCCGTAGAAACGGGCATGATGTAGGAGAATGGGGGGAGCGGTGGGCATTAGTACAGCTCCCCATACATGCCTGCTCCCCCTGTTTCTCCAAAAGAGTTCAGCTCTGGTATCCTTTAACCACTTCACCTCCCCATAAACACCAGAGCAAAGCACTCCTTCAATTAATTCGCCTATAACTTTATTATTACTTTTCACAACGAAACAATTTATATCTTGTTTTTTTTGCCACCAATTAGGCTTTCTTTGGTGGTACTTTTTACTAAGAATTATTTTACTCTAACTGCATTTTAACAGGAAAAATAAGAAAAAAATGGAAAAATGCATTATTTCTCAGTTTTCGGCCATTATAGTTTTAAAATGATACATGCTACCTTAATTAAAACCCACACATTTTATTTGCCCATTTGTCCTGGTTATTGCAATGTTTTTCCCTAGTACAATGTATGGCGCCAATATTTTATTTGGAAATAAAGGTGTATTTTTCATTTTTGCATCCACCCCTAATTACAAGCCCATAATTTAAAAAGTAACAGTAATATACCCCCTTGACATACATATTAACCAGCTGAGCGGTCTGGACGAGCTCAGCTCGTCCAACACCGCCAGCGGCTGCCGCTCAGGCCCTGCTGGGCCGATTTTAATGAAATAAAAAGCAGCACACGCAGCCGGCACTTTGCCAGCCGCGTGTGCTGCCTGATCGCCGCCGCTCTGCGGCGATTCGCCGCGAGCAGCGGCGAAAGAGGGTCCCCCCAGCCGCCTGAGCCCAGCGTAGCCGGAACAAAAAGTTCCGGCCAGCGCTAAGGGCTGGATCGGAGGCGGCTGACGTCAGGACGTCGGCTGACGTCGATGACGTCACTCCGCTCGTCGCTATGGCGACGATATAAGCAAAACAAGGAAGGCCGCTCATTGCGGCCTTCCTTGTTTATTCTGGGCGCCGGAGGCGATCGGAAGATCGCCTCCGGAGCGCCCTCTAGTGGGCTTTCATGCAGCCAACTTTCAGTTGGCTGCATGAAATAGTTTTTTTTTTATTTAAAAAAAACCCTCCCGCAGCCACCCTGGCGATTTAATCAGAACGCCAGGGTGGTTAAAAAAAGTTCAGCCCCTAAGGGAACTATTTATGTTTTTTTTTTAATTGTAAAAAAAAATGTAATTTTTTTTTTACCCCCAATTTTTTGGGGAACTATTGGGGAGTGTGGGAGGTCAGGGTTTAATTTAAAGAGAAACTCCAACCAAAAATTTAACTTTATCCCAATCAGTAGCTGATACCCCCCTTTACATGAGAAATCTATTCCTTTTCACAAACAGACCATCAGGGGGCGCTGTATGACTGATATTGTGGTGAAACCCCTCTCACAAGTAACCCCTCCCACAAGAAAAGTTTGAACTTTTGTGGGAAACAGCTGTTTACAGCTGTTTCCAACTGCCAAAAACCATGCAACATCTACATCACCTGCCAACAGTAAAATGTTCACTGGAGTTCCTCTTTAAAATGTTTAAAAGTATCAATGTATATATTTTATTGAAAAAAAATGTAGATGTAAATTAATTATACTTTTTGGCCACAAGATGTACTCACTGCTCACTAGTATTACTATGCTAAGAGGAAGCACTGCATGGATGGGCTTTGAGAATGGCTTGGGAACGCGCGCGTGTGTGTGTGGGGGTAAGCGGGAGCGCGCAGCAGTATCATTTACAAAACAGGAACGTAGATACTCATGCTGAGGAGGGGAAGTGGTTCAGCCACTAGCAAGCAAGGAAATACTCAGAATAATTATGACAGTACTTTTTTACCTACTTTCTGATACTTTTTCAATTGCACAGTGCTGGAAAATTGTTTTAAACAGAAGATGAAAAATGGTCTCCTAGGAGAAACGTAGGAGAAAAAGTGAATTGGATTGGGCCCATAGTGTGGTAGGGAAAATGATGGGGTCAGTGCACACACCTCCCTGGAAGGCTAATGTTGTGAAAATGTATGCAGCTACTGCATTTGATTAGTACAATGCAAATCTGCATACATTTGCATAAAATAAGCATAATGTTAACATCAACCCAGAATGATTAGTTTCTTACAGTCATTGACCATCTCTAGACAAGCATTGCAATGGGTCAATGGACAGAGAGGAATCTTTGTGATAAAGAGATGACTGGGCAAATCCTACACAATGCACTTTGACAATTACAGCAAAATAAAAATAGATTGCCCTCGGCTGTGAGTCACCCTGAGAATTCACCTGGGCGTTCTGTTGTCATCCTCTGCACTGGAGCAGCCATGTGTGATAAGGGAGCTGCGAGGAGAGGAAGTGGAAGAAATGTATTGAACATACGTCATAAGCACGACAAGCATATCAGCTACTCAGACAAAACAGCTGGACAGCAACAAACAGGACTTATGTTCAACGAGTACCTCTGCTAAAAAAAGACAGAGGCTGTGTCTTAATAATGACTGATGGGGGGGGCTAAGGCTTACATACTTCCCTGATCCAATGTCATCGGGTCACAGGTGAAGCAGAGTTCAGGTGGTTGACAACCAAGGGGAAAAAGGTGTTTCTGTGCTTAGGGCCATATTTAGCATAAGGCACTGTAGGCACATGCCTACAGGCACCTGCTGATGAAAAGGTGGTTCACTCCCCTCCCCGAGTGCCTCCCTCCCTCCTTCCCTATGCAAAGTCCAAATGAGAGTGTAAATAAGAAGTTACTCACCCTGCTGAAGGTATTCCACTGACAAGTGGGCACAGGGGCACATCTAGCTACTCAATACTGAAGGTACTGCTGGCTACGTATTACTAAGGGGCACCTGTAGCTACCTACACTAAGCATGGGAAGTAAGGGAGAAGTGACAGCTGGGACAGTCAGCACACTTGCGGGGGTTTGTAGGTTCATGGAGGGCGAAAGCCTAGGGTGCCAAGATATCTGTGCCTATAGGCTCCTGTGATGTAAATCCGGGCCTGTCTGTGCCTTATGGTCCTGTCGGAGATGTCCCGAAAACTTCAACATGAATGGAGCGGACTGAAGAAGTGGTGGGCCAGGTGTGAGGGATTGTTGACAATCCTCAATGCTCTGAGTGCAGTCTGGTGTTGTACAGGAGGTCCCTCCCTCTAGATTGTAAGCCTTTGGCAGGGCCCTCTCCCCTTGTGTATCATACAGGACTGTGTGCACTTTACCCAGAATTATGGGAGCTTATATTTTACCACTACCACTCCAGTGTATGATCTGGCATTGTATACTATTTGCATTGTGTTGTGTATCTTATTGCCTATTACCTGTATTGTTGTATCTATGGTCTATTACCTGTATTGTGCTGTCATCCCTGTTATCATTTTCTGTAATCCTATTTATTGTACAGCGCTGCGTAATATGTTGGCGATATATAAATCCAATAAATAATAATAAGTGTGGAGAGGGGTTTCCCTATGATTCTCTCCACTGATCTGATGAACCTCTGTAGTTTGCGCCAGTCGTTGGCATACCATACCAAGATAAAAAAAACAGAGGACGGGTTCAATAGAGGCAGAGCAGAAGCTTGTAAGTAGTGCCTGGGCCATAACGAACGTCTTCAATCGGTGAAATATGAACAGTCTCTGCTGGGCTTTCCTCTGGGTCGTGGCGGTGTAAGCCTTTCCACTCATGTCGTTGGAGATGGTGGTGCTCAGGATGCGGACGCAGGATACTCTTTCGACTTCAGTGCCATCAATGTGGATTGGAGTTGGGGTAGGGGCATGCTTCCTGAAGCCGACGATGGTCTCGACCAGCCTGTTTTCTCTACACCAATGGCATACACTAACAACATGCTGGTGGTAGGCCTGCTCGTCAGTCTTGATAACAAGTCTAACGATGGTAGTGTCATCAGCAAATTCGATGACCTTGAGAGAGGTTGTCATGGATCTGCAGTTATTTTTATAGAACAGGATCAGAAAACTTGAAATCGCCCATGAGAAGATGTAGTAGTCCAAAACCTGTCAGATATGTCAGCATTTTACTGCCTACTGTACCTGACACAGAGATAGGAAAAAAATATAAATTGCATTTTACTCTGGATAAAATGTACATTTTATACATATGCATACACATGCATTTTAAATTTTACAATTTTTCATGATAGTGGTCCTTAAAGCGAATGTAGAGTTTCAATACAATGACAATAAAATAAGTAGTACTGTTCCACCCCTAATCTAGATACTATACAAATTCCAAACAGTCACGGGGCTTTAAATGAACAATTTGTCTTTTATTCTTCTTTCAAAGTTTCTGCCTAGGCAGTCTCTTTATGTGATTTGGAATTCCAAAATTGCGTTTACATGCTTATTATTTATTTATTTATTTATTGTATTTATAAAGCGCCAACATATTACGCAGCGCTGAAAACTGCCAAAATTCTTGTCCGCAATCATGAAGAACCTTTGAAAGAAGAATAAAAGACAAATTGTTCATTTAAAGCCCCGTGACTATTTGGAATTTGTGTAAAATGTAGATCAGCCTTTCTCAACCTTTCTACCGTGGAGGAATCCTGCAAATAACTTTTGGATCTCAAGGAACCCCTGCAAAAAAAATTTCGGTCTCGAGGAACCCCTGCATTTATTTTTCAGGAGGCATGGTCTTTAAATAGGTTAGGCTGCTAATTTCACTATCTCCTATTACACTGCCATCTATTATACTGTCTCCTGACCCCCCAATTTAGTGCTTCTTGTTACAGTACCACCTATTATAGTGTGCTCTATTATACTTCCCCCACGATGGGGTAAAATGCCAAGAAACCCCTACAGAGTCCTCAAGGAATCCTGGGGTTCCAGGGAACCCTGGTTGAGAAAGCCTGATGTAGAGTTTCACTTAAGTATGTGGTTATTAAACGTCACATGGGCAAGGAGAAAATGTGACATGAGGTAGCAGCAAAGAAAAGACACCCAAGGACAAACCCAGTATTTGGAGGGAGGTGACCAAAGTGACAAAGCCAAATCAATTATCAGGATCAAGGTCGGGGAAGCAGAGGTCAGGTCAAGCAGCAATTCATCAAATATCCGTGAATGGGTCGGGTCAGTAACTGACAAATCCATACACTATAATAATTAATCTCATACCTTACCACTAAAACAATGCCTGCCACATGCTCTACAAGTTTCCTGCTATTAGCTGATGCTCTCCTATCCACCAACTGGTAACAGTCAATCATCACAATACACTGTTTTTTGTTTTGTTTTTATTTATTTCAATGTGTATTCTTTCAGCATTGAACAAAATAGGTTAAAATGACATCTATTCGTCTTGTTCTTCTGGATGCAAAAGAAAGTCAATTCCAGTTCACTACAAATTTTCGGCCCTGTCTAATAACGTCTTGATCAATCAGAAGTGTTAAACAGTGATTGATCAGCTTCTAGAAAAATAGTCAGTTTTAATGGAGATAACTGCTTTTTGTATGATTTGATTAATTAATCATGAAAATATTGGCACAAAATTCTGGATTGAGTAAGTAAAAATTCATACATACCTGGGTCTTCCTCCAGTCCCCTTCTGCCTGATCGCTCCCTAGCCGCCGTCCTCCGCCTTCTGGATCCTCCGCAATCCTCCCGGTAACTTCGGCCAGTCGGAACCGGTTGGCACAGGCAAAGTGCGGCCACATGCCCTCCCCTGTTGTGCTCCCATGGCCAGGACGTTCTGTGACTGCACCGTAGTACTACGCAGCTGCAGAATGCTCCCAACAATGGGAGCATGCCTGGGCCATGCATGCGCAGTAAGCCCCTACTCCGGAAGTTCCCGGGAGCCATAGCGGAGGATCCAGGAGGCGGAGGACGGCGGCAAGGGACCGATCAGGCTGAAGAGGCTGGAGGAAGTGCCAGGTATGTATGAATATTACTTCTTATTCATCTCAGGTTTGGTTGGAGATGAACTCCGGTGAAAATAATGTAACGGTAATATATAAGTGCTTCATTTTTACAATAATTATGTATAAATGATTTAGACAGTGTTTGCCCATTGTAAAATCTTTACTCTCCCTGATTTACATTCTGATATTTATCACATGGTTACATCTTTACTGCTGGCAGGTGATGTCAGTGGAAGGAGATGCTGCTTGCTTTTTTTTTGCAGTTGGAAACCACTGTTATTTACCACAACGAGGCTCCCACAGTGCGATGTCAGAACCATGGTTCACACAGTGGGAGGGGTTTCACCACAGTATCAGCCATACAAAGCCCCCTGATAATCCCTTTGTGAAAAGGAAAAGATTTCTCATAGGAAAGGGGGCATCAGCTACTTATTGGGATGAAGTTCAAGTCTTGGTTATGATTTCTCTTTTAAGTGGCATGAAACCCAGCATTTCTTCTTTGCTCTAATACATTATGTACAGCATATTATATACTACCACCATTTTTTTTACTAGCACAGCATTCAAAGGGTTAAACACAGGACTTAGAAGCTCCCTGCCGGGAAAGCTGGACGCATCCGAACTGGAGATAATGTTATCTTGTGTTTACTTAATTGTATCAAGTGAGGAATGTAAACACTTCTCTGACACTGCAGACTCTCCTGAACACAGACAGACAATCAGAAAGCATTTCTGCTTGCATTAGAAGATGAATAAAGCCGTTATGAATAAAATGCAAAGTCAGCTCTCAGAGCAAAAGAAGTGTACTTTGGAAACTTGTAATTTCTAAATGAACAATAATATTTATGCACAAAAGCAAATATGATAACCGTATGGCATATAAAAAGTAGGAAAACATGTTTATATTGAATGTCATGGTTTTATACCGCTTTAAGTATCATGGCTGTCTTACCTTTGTACATGTAAATACTAAACTGCACAGTGAAGTTGGTACTGCCCAGAAAGGGATGTGCCTCTGAATGCAGAGCTACTAGTTTTGTAACAGAGCATAAAGGCATAACTGTGACAACACCTAACAAACTGAGAAGTTTTATAGCAGCTGAATGTGCACACATGATTAGCATAACATGGGCATTGCAGGTGCTAATAATTTGTTAATTAACATCATGATTGATTCAAATTGGTTCTTTGCTGACTGTTTTTCCACACCTCTGGATTCCTGTGAAAATAATCAGCAAAATAGAGACCCAGGCTATACATGGCCCTTATTCATTATTTATTTATATAGCAGCAGCATACCAACCACATAACGCTGCAGTAAAATAATAATAAAGATGTGTTATGCTGATGCATTAGCACAACGTCAGTGAAGTACAAGGTTGAGGTGACAGCAGATGTCTTTCCTACAGTGCTGCAATGGTCAAAAACAGCCCAGAATGTTTTTTTGGCTAAATGTTGACAAATTCCAACAGATCGTGTTCATGCAAAAAGGGGCGTTGAAAATTTGGGCACCCAAAATAGCCGGTAGTAAAATATTGGTAAATGTACAGATATTCTACGATTTTGCAGTGCAATTCTGATAGTAAAGTGTAATGATACAGATAATTTACTACAGCTAACCCTATTCTCATACAGAACACGCCCTCTACCAATGCCTAATCCTCCTCCAATTCCTAACACAAACCACCCCTACCAATGCCTTACCTTAAACCTTCCCCCCATGACGCCTAACCTTAACCACTTTATCCTATCTGGATGACTATTGTGCTGGTATATTTCCTGGTAACTTCCAGGATAGTGTATAGCGCCATCTAGTAGCCAAAACGTAAAATTAAACTAAACAAAAACTAAAAATAAATAACTTTATATTTATCAAAACCATATTAACCCTGTCTCCCTTTTTTCCACGTAACTACTAAATATAAACGCCAGGTAAAAAAATAAAGAAATGACAGTTTAAAAAAAATAATACATAAATAATTACCTCAGAGTCTGAGCTTTTTTAATATGCATGTCATAAGGGTATATTACTATTATGTTGACAAATAAGGACATGTAATTATTGATAGGGTTCAAACATGAAAAAAATAGATCTTTATTTCCAAATAATATATTGTTGCCATATATTGTGGTAGGAACATAACTTAAATGTTGTCATAGCCGGGACAAGTGTTTTACAATTTTTTCCTTGTATTTCCCTGTAACATGCATAGAAAATAAAGCAATTACTGAAAACAAGTTATCAAAATACAAGAGATAGATAATTTAGGTGTGATAAGTTGTGATAAAGTTATTGTCAAATAAATAGGAGGAGCGATGACAGGGGTAAATCGCTTCCGTCCTTAAGGTGAAAACAGCCCGAAGGCTGAAGTGGTTAAACACCCCTCCCCCCACGACAATCCCTAGTCTAAACTGCCTGCAAAAAAACCCTATACAAAATATTGGGTGCCGCCATGGGTGGCCATAATGCATTTGGTTCATACTTATATTTGCAAAATAAATATTTCTCCCTCCCTCTGACTGTATGTTCTAACATTGTCTTTCAACAGGAATAGAGTCTCAAGAAGGCTTACAAGCTGAAAGCTTATTGATTTTCTTTTAAATTAACCAATAAACTAGAGCTTAGTCTCCAGCAGTGCTTAGCTACAAACATAAGGAATTACACACACAGGCCCATATGCAATTCACTTTTTCTCCTGAGTTTACTCCTAGGTAATATTTTCAAACTTGTCAATAAAATGTTTTTTAATTCATGAGACAGCAAGAGAATACTTAAAATAGTTTTGGCAGGACTTTTTCACCTACTTTTTGGTATTTTTCAGTTGCAGAGAGCAGAAAAAGTTATTTTAGGCAGAAGATGAAAAATTATCTCCTTGGAGAAAACTCAGGAGTAAAAGGGAATTGCATATGAGTCCCAGTGTTTCCCTTCCTCCTGCCTGTTCCTCCTCCCCTTGCTTGCAGAGTCGTGAAACAAAGGCTGGCAGCTGGAATGATTTGTCTGTGATCTGTTCACACAGGAGCAGCTTGCTAGCAAGTAAGGATTAAAGCATGTCAGCAAACTAGCCAAGTAGCCAATTTTATCACTGGAGGTAGACAAGAAATATCTAAAGCTCGCCATACAAACATTGATTTTACTCACCCAAATGGGCCCCACCAGCCAGCCATTGTGCCCCCCAAACAATTTGAAGCTGGAGCCTCCACTGGGTGCCACAGACATTTGTTTGCTGCCTTAGGCACCCATATAGTAGTAATATCAGCTACTGTGGGAAATGTGGGCACCTGAGGCACCCGATAAAATACCTGGCTATGCAAACTGTGGCTACAGCAGCTGATATTACCCATGAGATCCTATGGTTGCAGTCCAACTTTCCTGCTTCCAGCAGATCTACCTGAGGACACACTAATGATATACAGAAAACAAACTCTTAGTATTTGCTGTTGCTGATTCTATTCCTAGTTATATTTCCTTACTTTTTTTTTTTTCAACTTTCTTTTATTGAAAAGGCTTAAAGTCATGGTACAAATATACACATTTCCATTGAGAAGGTGAGCAAAAGAGAAAAACATTAGCATTATTCATCTCAAGGCATGTCAACATTATTCGGCCATTACTGCTGATGTTAATCTGTTAAAGCATTGCTTAAAGTTTAGGCAGGCATAGAGCATGACATGGTATGTGCTTTAGGAACAGAAAATAGAGAAAAATATTATGTATATATACACAACAACAAAACTTTAACTCCATTAGCATACTTCCGTCTCTACGGGTTGGTTGAGCTCACGTGTGCTGCTTTACTTGGTCCAGGGTTCCGCGTGCTGCGGGAGGGGGGAGGGGGGGGGCGGGGGGGAGGAGCAAGGGGGCGTGCAGAGAAGGCGTTATCCACCTAGGGTTCACTTTGTGTGGATTGGGGAGAGGGGGGGGGGTGAGGCTAATGAGATGAGGTCCAGGCCGACCACTGACTCCAAGTGCTCAGAAATTTATCTGGTTTGTCATTTAGTGAGAAAGTGATGTGTTCCATAGAATGTATCTCTTTAATTTTGAGAATCAGGGTCTCCCTGTTGGGTTGGAAGGTTCCTTTCCAGGTTTGAGCTATTAGGGATTGTGCTGCGTTACAGACATGTGCTATGAATGCGTTGTGCCCTTTAGGGACCCGGGGGTTATATCTATGGAATAGGGCTACCCATGGGTCGGCCTGCACCTCAACGTCTAAGACCTCTGATATCAGGAGGAAGCATGTCTCCCAGAAAGCCTGAACATGGGGGCAGCTCCACCAACAGTGGATCTGGTCCGCCTCACGGCCACAACCTCTGTAGCAGGTGTTGGTAGGCATCAGATTCCATTGGTGTAACCTAGAGGGGGTTCGGTACCAATCATAAAAGATTTTGTATGCTCGTTCTCTATAGATGCAGTTAAGGGAAGACTTAGCCATGCTATCGAAGATGGAGAGCCAGCCCTTGTCCTCTATTGTTTTGTTTAATCTGGCCTGCCATTTGCTCATAGGGGTAGATATCTCATCCAGGGTCTGATACCATATGATGGAGTATAGATCCGTGATGAGACCTTTTTCTGCATAGTCATTTAAGTACATTTTTTCCAGGTGTGACAGTTCGGGGCGTAAACCTACCCTGTTCAAATGATTGATGAATCCTCTTAGTTGCAGGTAGTGGAAGATTTCAGATGGGGGTAGGGGATATTTAGTGGATATAACTTGCCATGGCAACATCTCCCCCCCCCTCCATAAGGTCAGCTATTCTGGTGATCTGATTGTCTGTCCAATTATGCCATTCAGACACTTGGATACCAGGGGGGAAGTCTGAATTGCCAAATAGGGAGCCCAGCAGGGAGGGTCGGCCTTCTAATGACAATTTTTTAGATATTTTTTTCCAAAGGACAATTGATTGCAGAATTATGGGGTTACCCGATAGGCCAGGGATAGCTGGGTGGGGGGTCCAGATTAGGTTAGAGATTGGGAAAGGTGCTATAAGTGATGCCTCTAGGTCCACCCATCTTGTTCTGCCTATGGGAGAGGCCCATTGCAGTGTTTGGGCCATACGGGCCGCGTAGTAGTATTGAAGGAGCTGGGGGGCCCCGAATCCTCCCTGGGTCTTGTTTCTAGCTAGGTATTGGTATTTGATTCTAGGGGGTTTGTTATTCCATATAAATGTTGTGATGTGAGACTGGAGTTTTTTTATATCCTTTGGGAGGATGGATATAGGTAGGGCCCTGAACAGGTATAATAGTTTGGGGAGGAGGGTCATCTTGACCGCCGCAATTCGCCCGGTCAGGGATAGTTGGTAGTGTGCCCATTCGTTTAGCAGACCATGCAAGTTAGATAACATAGGGGAGTAGTTGGCTCTATATAATTGATCCAGCTTATGAGTGAGGTGAATCCCTAGGTATTTAATCCCTTTTTCTCTGAATTTGAAACCAAATGATGAGGCAAGAGCCTGTTTCTGTAGTTCAGTCAAGTTATAGGCCACCGCCTCTGACTTGGTTTTGTTAATTTTAAATCCAGAGTAGCCACAGAATCTGTCTATGTGTTTGTACAGAATAGGGAGTGAGACCTGTGGGTTTGTGAGTGAGAATATGGTGTCATCCGCGAACAAAGCCACTTTATACGATTTCCCTCCGACCTCCACCCCTGAGATGTCCGGGCATTGCCTGACCAGAATGGCAAGGGGCTCGATGCACATGGCGAATAGAAGGGGAGAGAGGGGGCACCCCTGCCTGGTTCCGTTGAGGATAGGAAACTGGGACGAAGTCAGTCCCATATTGCAAACTGCGGCTGAGGGGGCCGTGTACATACTTCTGACAGCATTTAAAAATCCCCCTGGAACACCAAAACACCGCATTACCAATCTCATGTATCTCCAGTCGACCCTGTCGAACGCCTTCTCCGCGTCCAAAGATAGGAGCAGAGTAGGCGCCCGACAGGCCCGCATCCGCTCAGACAACCCCACCATCCTCCTTACATTGTCTGTAGTCTGCCTGCCCATGATGAAGCCGGTCTGGTCCGGATGGATGATAGAGGGGAGGCACTTATTAAGTCTTGTTGCCAAGACTTTCGCTATAATCTTAAGGTCGATATTTATTAGGGAGATAGGTCGATAGTTTTTTACCTCCGCCGGGTCTCTGCCTGGTTTAGGGATGACCACTATGGTGGCCCTTAGCATTTCAGGTGGGAGATCTTCTTCTCCATTCATCAACCTATTGATAAGAGTTGCAATTTCAGGGGCTAAAGCTTCTTTATGTACCTTGTAATATTTTGGGGAGTATCCATCCGGACCAGGGGCCTTCGAGGGTTTCAGGGTCTTGATAGCTTCCAGGACTTCCTCAGTGGTGACAGGGTTGTTAAGATGAGAGGTTTGTGCCTCGCTGAGTTTGGGGATAGGGATGCCGCCTAAATAATTTAGGATGTCTGGCGCTCGGGTCTTTAGTCTGTCTGTGGTAGTGCCGTCGTATAATTTGCGGTAGTAGTCAGCAAACTGCTGTACGATTACCGTGGGGTTGTGTTGAAGCTGGCCCTTGGTATCACGTATCGGGTTCAGCCTATTTAATGCTAGTCTCTTGCTGAGCTTCCTGGCTAGCATAGTGTCTGGCTTGTTGCTCTTCTCGTAGAATTTCTGGTTGGTGAGCTTGATGGAGTAATCTGCCTTGGAAAAGAGCATTGAACACAGTTCCTGTCTGAGAGATTTTAAAGATTCTAGCGTCTGGGGGTCACCTACCGCAGCATGATGGGTCTCGAGTCGTCTAATTTCTTTTTTTAGGAAGTCTGAGCGCTGCCTAGCCTGTTTTTTCAGTCTGGAGGATATTTGTATAATCTTCCCTCTGACTGTGGCTTTGTGGGCGGCCCACCTAATGGCCTGCGAAGTGTCGTCAGGGGAGTTTAGTTGAAAGAATTGGTTGATTTCGTTGGATATAGTGCAGGCAGAGTCAGTGTCGGTCAGGAGGGAGTCGTTTAATCTCCAATTGGGGGGGCTTTTATAGCATAGTGAGCGGAGACTGGCGGTAACAGGGGCATGGTCTGACCAGGAGATCTCTAGGTGTTCCGACTGCTCCAGGTTGTCTAGGAGTGCTGCATCCATGAATATGTAATCTATTCTGGTGTAACTTTGATGGGGGTGAGAAAAAAAGGTGTGCCCCCTCTCTCCAGGGTGCAGCGCTCTCCATGAGTCCCAGATATTGTTGTCGTTAATAAATTGCAGGAGGGTTTTAGAGGAGGAGCTGCGCCTGTGTGTGCCCGTGCCCCTGCCGTCTAAAGAAGAATTAAAGTCACCGGCAATTATTACTTTTCCCTTTCTGTAAAGTGAGATCTTCCCGGAAAGGGTGTGAAAGAATTGTTTCTGGCCCTCTGAGGGTGCATACGCAGAAACAAGGGTAACCGGTATACCCAGTAACTCTCCTGTCACTATAACGAATCTACCATTTATATCCCTATAAGTGGTATCAACCCTTAAGGATAACCTTTTGTGTACCAATATGGCCACTCCACATTTTTTTTGAGGGGCCGAGGCATAGTGAGCGGACTGAATCGACTTGTGCCAATATTTGGGTTCGTGGTTCTTTTTGAAGTGGGTCTCTTGAAGGAAAATTAGGTCGGCCTTAGCATCTAAGTAGTACTTGCCCGCCAAGCGTCTTTTATTAGGGGAGTTAAGGCCCTTCACGTTGTGAGTGATGACTCTGAGGGAAGAAAGTCCCGGGTCCGGGCTGCTATTCATTACGTCGGGCATTTATGGATATCGAAGAGGGATTTAAGAAGGCACCCGTTACGTTCAGACCGCTCACTCGCAGTCAAGCTTACCCCACCGTACAACATTGCCACCCCTCCATAGCAAGGAGCAGCACCCCCCCTCCCTCCCCCACAGTCACGAAACCTCTGGTGTCTATGTAATTTAACAGTGAGCCGCTTGTGGCCCAGACAGAAGCATGCATAATAGGACAAACATAAAAACTTATAACAGCAGGAGTAACAAGCAAATAATAAAGTGCAATAAACATTTAGCGAGCTTGTTGAGCTCGCGGGAGAGATATCAGAACGCAATATCTCTAAAAGTAAAAGAATGAGCTGTGTTAAGTAGCACAGCATGTCGTGGGGACTGAGCGCCAAGGAAGCGTCCTCGCTAAGATAGGCCTATCTGGTAGCGGCAGAACAGTGAGCACGGGCGGCCCTGGAAGTCCCTCTGCCGCCGGCTAGGCAGGGCGGTTTGGGGGGTGGAAGGGATCAGTATCTGTGGCTAAATAGCGGGGGCCTGAGGGCCCGCGGGTCCTGAGCAAAGTTTCGAGGTGGTGCCATTGCTAGGTGAGAGGCGGAAAACCGCCTTGCCAGTTAGGTATGTCCTCGAGAGTCACAGATTCCGCATGCAGGCGGAAAGTCATCGATCCATGCAAGGAGCAGAGCTCTCACCCTTCCGAGCTTACGGAGGCAGGGGAAGCGGGATCCGATGCGCGGGGACTCAGTGAGCCCCTCTTGGAAGGAACCTTGGACCATGTGGGCTCCGGGGGGGGAATGCGATCCGGACGTGGAGTTAGGGTTGGTGCTGCTGCGCCATCTTGCTCTAGGCCAAGTTGGGAGAGCATGTCCGGAATTTCGGCCGGATCAGTGAGAGAGAGTTGATCCCCCTTGTGTAATATCACCAACTTAAATGGAAACCCCCATCGGTACCTTATCTTGTGGCGGATGAGGACTGCGGTCAGTGGCTTCATTTCTTTGCGTCTTTTCAGTGTTGTTGGCGAGAGGTCGGGGTATATCTGGATTTGCGAACCTCTAAAGTTGATCCTGGGGATGTCTCTAGCCGAGAGTAGGATAGTTTCCTTGGAGCTGTAGAAGTGCATCCGCACGATCACATCCCTAGGCGGGCCTCCTGCTTTAGGTTTGGCTCTCAGGGCGCGATGTGCGCGGTCCATCCGCAAGTCCTCTTCACTCAGTGCAGGGGCGATGCTGTTGAATAAGGCGGCCAGGTAAGGGTGTATCTCCTCCTCCTCCTCTGATATGCCCCGGATTCGGAGGTTGCAACGCCGGTCCCGGTTCTCGCTGTCCTCACGTGCCTCCATTAGCGTGGCTATGTCAGCCCTGACTTCTTTGATGTCCGTGTCTGACTGTTTGCAATATGCTTTCACCTTGTCTAGGCCATCCTCCAGCTCATTTATCCGGGTCCCGAGGGCGGTGATCTCGGAGCTTATCTCTCTCACGGTGTTGGTGTTCGCAGATTTGATAAGCTTCTCCAGGTTAGTGAAGAGGTTGTTGAGGTCTGCTTTGGTCACCGCTTCCTTCTGGGGATTTTGACGCCCAGGAGTCTGAGCTGGCTCGGTCGGTGCGGAGGCGCCATCTTGGGCCGAGGCCCCGTGGTTCTTGCGCTGGAAGATGCCAGCGATGCCGGCTTCTGTGTCCGCATTTTGCTTCCTGGAGCCCATGCTCGATGTAGCAGAGTCTCAGTGTGTGATCAAGGCTGTTTGGTGGCCGGTTCAACGGGGTGAAAGGTGCTTTTTAGGCCTAAAGAGCCGGAGCTGTTAGAGCATGCGACTGCTTCGGTCAGCGTCCAGGCGCCGCCCCCCATATTTCCTTACTTTTTGTCTATTTCTCCAGTCCTCAAGAGAGTTACCAAGCAACTCAAGGTGACCCAAACCACTAGGAATGTATAAGCGGCTAAAAGAGCATGAGAAGGCCTCCTACTAAAAAGCAATGCTTGCTGTGATTTGCCTTCTTAAAACAGAAGAAAACTTGCAATAATTCAGCTATGAGTGAACATTTGCAGTTACCCACAATGCACTGCTACTAAATATGCAAATGATCTCTTTTTGCCCCTGTAAGCCAGGCAAGCATCCAGAACCGCTGGTGTATAGCAATCTTTTAGCTTGTCCAGTCCTCAAGGACACTGTTTTTCATAAATGTCATTCGGGAGCATTGATTTATTCAAAGTTTAGAAGACAATGGTTTTATGTCAGAGGAGATTACGACTGCCTGTTAATGAGCGACTGTTGGATTATGACTGCCTGTTAACGAGCGACTGTTGCATCACCTGTAAGAAGAGAGATTTTCTGTGCAGTTCTCCTATATTATCTTACCCTATTGAAACAAAAATCACAGCTGACACGCAACGCAGGAGATACGGACTGTGCAGGACGCCTGAACAACGTGAATTTTATGATTAAGAGAATGAGAAAGCTATTGATTATACAATAAAGAAAATAAAATTGGCATGGATTTTTAAATTAAGGGAATGAGACAGCTATCGATTTGCTGTTTGTGGGAATTAAACTGTTATCAATATTATCGATTAGGCTCCTCGGAGAGTAATGGAGAGAAAAAAAAACTGATGCTTCATTATTTACACCTACATATATTCAGATTTTTACTGCATTTATATACATGAAGAAAATGGTCAGTGCAGAAAGATATACACACTGTGTCAAATCAATAATAAGCAGGGGCGTAACTAGACATCACTGGCCCCCCTGCAAAACTTTGGATGGGGCCCCCCACCCCCCTCGCTTTCTGCACAGGAAAACTGAGGACCAATGTGTTTTCCCCATGCAGATAAAAACAATTAGACTTAAAGGAAACGTCAGGCAATCTATGCTCCCCCCAGATCTACTTACCCGGGGCTTCCTCCAGCCCCTTGCAGCTGACAAGTCCCTCGTTGCAGCTCTGCCCCCAGTACATACATACACACACAGCTGTATTATTTTACTACATAAGAGCACATGCTATATGGAGGAACAACAATGACATGCTGAACGTAAGATATAGTATTTACTGTAACATTCAGAATGTCACTGATTGATACTGTTATTACAGGATCTTGGACTCCATGTGAGACAAGAAGCTCTCAATGAAGCAGCAACAGTAAGACATCAATCTCCACACCATGTTGTAAAAGTATTCAGAGGCCATAAGTCATTAGCCCATGTGATAAAAATCTAGGAATCCTTTTGCTGAAAAGGGAAAGTCTACAACTTTTTTTTCAAAATGTGACTCCTTTGTTTGTAAGGTTGTACATCTAGTCATCAGAACTTTGCAGCAGTGAGAGACAGATGTTTTTTACGAACCCCAGAGAGCAGGGACAGTGTACAAATTCCAAAGTGTGTGTGATTCCTTATCTGTGTGGTGGACACATGCAGTCAATATAACAATGGTGTGAGAGCAGAATATGTTTTTTTTTCTCCATGCCCTTAGCCGTCAGTCTCTCAAACTTTTCCCCCCACGGGCCCCCTGTGGCGTCTGGGCCCCCCTAAGGAGGCATCCCTTGCAGGGTCTATTGTTACGCCCCTGATAATAAGCTTTGGCCAAGTGACTCAGTTGGGAAACTATGACATACATCCCCCCCCCCCCCCCCCTTCTATAGGAACATTAGCCAAGGATTGGACTTCATTCCAATCAGTAGCTGATACCCTCTTTCCCACAAGAAATCTCTACCTTTCCTTGAATAGATCATCATGGGGGTCTGTATTGCTGATACTTTGGTAAAACTCATCCCACAGTGTGATGTCATGACCATGGTGCTGACAGTTTGCTGTCTGTGAACCTCGTTGCATTGTGGGAACTAACAGCTTTTTCCAGCTGCCAAGCAAGCAGTATCTTCTTCTGTGCATAGAACTCCCAGTAACGAAGATTCTGTACAACTCACCTGGCAGGAATAAAGATGTCACCACCAGTGATAGATTTCAGAATGTAAATCAGGGAGAGGAAAGATTTTACAAGGGGCAAACACTGACTAAATCTATAAATGAATATTGTTAAAAATAAGCAATTTTATTCATATGTTATTTTCAATACAATTCCTCTTTAAGTTCCATCTTTCTCACCCTAGCAATTGTGGACAACCCCCAAAACAAATGTGGGCATCATAATTCTCCTCCCCCTCTCCGAAACAAGTGTGGCTGTCATAAATGCCAGACTAAACAGGAGGCTTTTCAGCTTTGATTTAGACACCTCCAGGTGCTGTCTTGATTGGGTGTGGGAAGGCGTTCCAAAGGATAGGAGGAGCATGACAGAAAGCTCTGGCTCCAAAGGTTTTGAGTTGGACTCTGGGGGTGGTCAAATTTTTAGATCTTGTTGATCTGAGTTTGTGGGAGGTGTGGTGCACTTGCAACAAATCCTTCAGGTATTCCGGGCCTAGAATCATGTCAAAATTTGAGTGCTAGTATGCCAATTCTGAAGCAAGGATTGGGGTTATATGGCGACCGGTGGATGCCACTTAAGCCAAGGGGAAGACTTAACCACCTTACGACCGCCTAACTCCACAGCAAGGTGGCTCCCCAGGACCGCGTAACGCTGATTGGCATCAAGTCCCGGGGAAAAAATTGTAGGGATCGTGTGCATCCCAGCTTGAGTGACAGAGCTCCGTTCCATCAACAGTCTGAAAGCAACGATTGCTGCTAGCAGACTGTTAGACCGTGAATCCGTCTTCTATTTAAACTGTACAGTGATGATAAACTGTACAGTGATCGCTGTATTGGGGACAGCCCTGTCACTTGGTTGTCCCCTGGAGAGGCACACAACATGATCCCCTCTCATAGGCTGATGCCTATGAGAGAGGATAGTCCAGATTGGACATCGGGGGGAGGGAGGGAGGGCGGATGGATACATTTAAAAAAATAACAAAACTAAAACTGTCAGCAGCGATCAGAGCCAACAAACTGAAATCTCTGTTGGTGGGCAGAGGGCAAAGGGGGGGGTGGGATTCATTTGAGTGCTCAGTTGTATGGCTCTGCAGCAAGCCATTAAAGCTGCAGAACACTAATTTGTAAAAATAGCCTGGTCACTAGGGGGTGTAAGCCTGGGGTCCTTACGTGGTTTATTACCCCAAAGTGAGATTTCCTTATCGCACGTGTCTATAAATGTATTAGCACTCCCCAGCCAATAAAATGATTATTTAACAGTCTTTCTAAATCTAACTGCTCAAGAATTCACTTTTGATCAAGAGACAATTTGATCCTTTTTTCTTTTTTACTTTTTATTTATGTTTTTTGTTTTGGCGTGTCGTGTAACGTTCAGATACAATAACAAGAAAAATATTGTCACAATAGAAATCAAGTCATTTTATTTGTTAAAAAAATATTGTCACAATAGAAGTCAAGTAACACAGCAATATATAATGCAGTACAGTGAAAAATAAAGAACGTCATCTCCAGTGGCGTAACTAAGGAGCTTGGGGCCCCGCTGCAAGTTTTACATGGGGCCCCAAGCACTCTATTGCAATTGATATGGAGCCCCAAAACCTACCAAGGACAGCTCAGAGAAGTGTACGGTAATCAGAGTAAGAAAAAAGCTTGCCAAGGATCACCACTATTCAGTTCACATATAGAGGTATTCAGTACCAGCATAGCACCACTAAAAAGCTAATAAGATGGATGAAGGAGGGCCACTAGTGGACCCCTCTGGCCGAAGGGCCCCGATATGCTCGCAACCTCTGCATTCCCTATTGCTATGCCACTGGTCAGCTCACATACATATTAACACAAAACAGTTATAATGAATGAATGATTCATAACAAAATAATTGAAAGGTTGTTGGAACTGGAAAAAGCTCCAGACATTGGCATCAGGGCGAGTCTGTATGGGCTGACCAGGTGGAAATCTAGCTATTCAGACAATTTGATCATTTTAACTAGATCATTCATCAATTGGGTTTATGTGTCCCAGTTGTAAAACCTTCGTTCAGGCAGATTTTTTGGGAAGCATTTAATATGATATTTTTGGTTACACAGTATGTGTGGTTTGCAAAACAAACAATTGTACTTTTTGATAAAATTAAAAAGTCTGCTTGCTATGCCAATTCATCAAACTTAATTTATTGTTCAGTGGCCTTGGGCTGCACCCTCTTCCCTCCCCCACATACACCTTTCAATTAGTCTGAAGCCACACCTCTCAACTCGAGACTGGCAGGTTAGCAAAGAGGCGTGGCTTCAATTAGTAGAGCAATCACTCTCCTCCTACATGCTCATGCGGATTGACTTGGATTGACTTGAGCTGCGTCTTATCAGTTGTTTGAACAATAGCAAACAACTTTATTTGGTTGTTTCAACAACAAAAGTTGTTTGATGATTATGCATTTAAAAGACTTTTGTTGAGCGTGTGTATGAGGCTTAAAACTGACTGAGAGTGAGCAAAGATACTAGGAGGAGAGGAAGATTTATAAATTAGTGAAGCAGGCATCATGGTAAGTAGGTAGGAAGGACCACATGCACAGGGAATAGGGTTTTCATAGGGGATGTTACTATTACAATGTACCCATTCAGGTATTGAAAAAGCAAAATATTAAGAATTTTTGTAGATGGCCAAAAGAAACATGTTGTGTTCAGTAGTCACAGAGGCAGGATAACTGGACCTCCAGCAATTGCATCACCCCCCCCCCCCAAATCTTAGATCAAAAGGATTAAATACGTTGGTCACCCCCAGAGTCCACCTCAAAACCTTTGGAGACAGAGCAGTCTGTCATGCTTCCCCTACAATGTGGAACTTCCTTCCACACCCAATCAGGATAGCTCCATCCCTGGAAGCATTTAAAGAGTAACTGTCAGGCTACAAAAGCTAATTTAAACCTCTATTCTCCTGTGTTAAACAGTTTAGAAGGAAGCCAAAAAGGCATTACTGAAGATAAAAATCTCTCTTACATTTGATGTGTGCTTATCAGCAAAGCTGTTATTCCCAAGCTCTTAAAGAGACACCGAAGCGAAAAAATATATATGATATAATGAATTGGTTGTGTACTATGAATAATTACTAGAAGATTAGCAGCAAAGAAAATATTCTCATATTTTTATTTTCAGGTATATAGTGTTTTTTCTAACACTGCATCACTCTATAATATGTGCAGATTACACAACACTCAGCATTCAAAATGAGTCTTTCAGAGCAGTCTGTGAAGTAATTAACTCTCCTCTAGCAGAGGAAAAGTAAACAGTTCAATTACAGTTGAGATAATAAAAGTCATATAACAGCCCTCTCCACGACCAAGTTAGTCGGAGAGCTTAATAGCTTTTTTACATAGAGATAACAACTGGAGTTTCTCAACTCTTCCTGTACTGGAAACAATTAGACTGATGTATCTGATCTTAATGTTTTTTTTCTTAGCTGTACTACACATACAAATCATAATATCATCATTTTTTTTTCGCTTCAGTGTCTCTTTAAGAAGACGCAAGCCGCATACCATACTGCAAAGCATTCTGGGGCTCTCCCCTCGGCTGCTAATGAGAAGTTACAGGGTCAAGTAACAATAGCATGTAACTCAGTCCAGCGCACAGCACTGATAAATCTCCGGGCAGAGTACACTGCAGGAGTCCGCTATTGTTCCTAGCCACATGGCTCATTAATATTCACTGCACACTAGTGTTATTCAGTACGAGCTTTTCTGTGATCAGGAAGCAGGGAGGACATGACGACACATTTGGCTTCATAAGAGACAGACAAACATGGAACCTGCCATGAGCTGTCAGGAGCATCATTCTCTGCATATACTATATAAAAATTCTGTGAAATCCAAACGTGGACAGTGAAATGCATATGTAATGTAAGTACAACCTATATTTAGCTACTGATATATGTGTTTATTTTCTCTGAGACCTTATACCTAACAGCTCCTCTTTAAGTCCAAACTGAAAACCCACCTCTTTAGTCTGACATTTAGGAACACCTGACCGGACTATTTCCTCTGTAACACAGTCCAGCCTGCAACCTTGTCTTGAACTGAGACATATCTATGCGTTTTGAGTCCTATAAGAGAAAAGCGCTTTACAAACGTTATTGTATTGTATTGAAACTATGTGTATTTACAGGATTCATCAGCTCGTTACATATTTCCTGTTCTGCTCCAGCTCCTAGCCGGAGCAGAACAGGAACCAACGACCCACAACAGTATAGATAATCTTAAACAGTACATACCCTAAGAAGAACAGACACCCAGAGGCCAGATGTATACTATAAGACCACCTTCCCCCAGGAGCTTGTTTGGGTTAATTGATATTATAAATCTATGAGGCTATAGTTGTGCTATTATGAACCAGCAGCTTAGAATGGATACCAAAGGAAGGCCATAAAGGAATGATCTGCATATTCTCTTATTATCCTGAAGTACCTTATTGTGGGTTCATATCTTGCTCACGTGAACTTGAATACCTGCAAAGGCTCTTTCAGGAACAGGAAATTGTACGCCGAATACAAGTTTCTCTTCTCTTGACTTCCACAAGTGGAAGAAATGCAGTAATTTGACTGCAGTTGTTGAGCCTTTTGTTGGTTCCAACTGAACCAAAGAGGAAAAAAAAATAAAAGCGAAACAATTATGACAGAAAATAACAGCCCTAAATATCTATTGTACAATTCCAGCACAAAAAGCTTGGGCCTCACACTGTGCAATTAATAGCAGGTCACAGGCTGAACTTTAAAATTAGAGTGATGGAAAAATCAAGCCAGGCTCTGAATAGAGGTAGCACACCTATTCAAACCCCTATTCTTCTGCAGTGCTACACTCAAATGCCAAACGCCACAGGGGGTCTTACCCAGACAATAAGGACAATCCCCAGACAGACCCAAGGACCTGCCACTCTGAAAGGAGCCAGAGACAAAATGCCCAGTGTGACATTGAAGCGTTGCCTCGCAGCCTTTCTGACTTTAAAAGTTTTAATGTGTGTTTTGGTGCTTGGCTGATCTCCAGGAACTGATTTTTTTGCCGTGTAGAAAAATAAAGTTTTAGGAGAATGTAGAGAATACCTAAAAAAAACCGAAAGCAAATACAATTCCATTTAAATTATTTCTAGTCTACTTCTTAAAGAACCAGAACATAAGCAGTTTCCTGGGGCCTACTAGGGGCAGAGGGCACCCATACCGGCTTGGTTTGAGAGGGCTGTGTCTGGGTCAGTACAGTTATATGTTCTTCAGTAGCTCAGTGGTTTGTAGAAATACTAGGGATGATCACAGATATGCAAATTGTTCAGAATTCATGCAAATGTATGCACATTTTAATGCAAATATATGCAGCTTGAAAATGGACCAATCAGTTTAAACCTGGGTTTAAATTGATTGGTCAGTTTTCACACTGCATACATTTGCATAAAAATGTGCCTAATTTCTGAAAGATTTGCATCTCATTGATCAGCCCTAATAAATACTGTAGCTGAAATCCTGCTGTGCCTCTACATAATCATCTGCAATAGGCATCAGTCTCCCATTTACACCAATAGAAAAAAGTGACATCACTTCCTGCCAGCATTGATTGTACATAGAGTGTCAGGGTGCGCAGAGTGAAGTCTGGAGCAGTGCTACTGCAGCTGGTTGGGGGAGTCACATTGGAATTGTGGGCACAGGGCGACTGCAGGGGCCAATAGAAGTCCCAGGTAAGTAGAACTGCCTTTTTTTTTATATGACTTAAAGTGGATCCGAGATAAACTTTTACTCATTGCATAATTGTGTTCCTTTCATATAGTTTATAGGGCATTCCTCAAGCCAAATACTGTTTTTGTTTTATTTTAATACTCGATTTCCCTATAAACTAAACAAGTATCTCCCACAGCTTTTCAAGGGAGCCTTGGCACTCAGTCCCAGGTAGCAGGGGCTTATGGGAGCTCAGTCTGGGCAGGAGGAGGAGATGGTTACTAACCAGAGATTTCAGAGACAGAGGGGAGGAGGGAGGAGGAGAGGGGACTGAATTTACACACAGGCAAGCTGATAGCATCTCCAGCCCTAAGGCCTGTGACAATGTGACAAACAGAACATGGCTGCCCTCATTGTATCACAGCAATAAATAATCATAAACTTTTAAAGCTGTTTGCAGCTAGATTTGCTGTGTAAACTATCTAAACTTTAGATAAGGTATATAGATAAGTTATTTGTTATAGTTACTTTTTGGATCCGCTTTAAGGATTCCTTTAATGTGCCATCTCACATATGAGATATATTGCATGTCAACACATTGAATCAAGTGTGAATGAAGGCTTCAGAAAGCTGCATTAACCAACCAGTGGTAATGAATGTGCTGGTTATAGAAGCCTTTTTTCTGAATTTTTGTGCTACATCCCCTTAGGCCCATATAAAATGGATTTACTGTTGTAAACAACAAATCAATATTACTAATGAAAGGCCGTTAAAACTGCTGTAGCATTCTGGCTCTTCATTATTTTTCAAGTCACCGTGCCTTGTGGTAATCACATCAACAGAGAGACGTCCCTAAAATACCTGTGTAAACTTCTATAAAAGAAAAATATAAATGTACCCATTATCAATTATGCTCAGAAAATACCTCAGGATCCCCTCTCCATCTCTGCCTTTCCCTTCATTTAATGGTACACGATATATAAAAATCGAGAAAAGAGCATTGCAAAGCACTTACAAGTGTTTATTTTATGGCCATTATCCCCCTCTTGTCTTTGTGTGTGGCAGATAATATAGCGGCTCATTATAAATGAGGCACGTAGAAAGCAAGACAATTTTCTGGAAATGGAGAATGCATTCTATCGCAGATGTGACAGTTGTAGGCGAAGTGCTGCATCATTTGTCAGTGAAATGTAGCGGTTTTACAGAAATAACTTTATTGACAGCGGAAGTGTTCACCGTATTTGTTACCCCCACCGATGATGACGACAGTCACATATTGTAGGTGCAGGTCCACAGCTGGAGACAGTGCAGGAAAAAAATAGCAACATAGCGTTACCTAGGCTTTGGTAATTAGCAGGCATACGTTTCTGGAAAGGCCACAAAGGCCTAGGTCTTGAGAGACTGCTGACCAAGGAGGCGGCTGGACTTGGGAAAAGGGGTTGCTAAATATAGAAGAAGTCTGAAATTGAAAAGGGAGGCTGCAAGTCAGAAGCAACATGGAAATTTGGAATAGGGATGGACAGTGGCTGGATAGTGTACTGTTAAAGTGAACATCCGGACTAAAAATCGACTCAGCAGCACTGAAAAGGCTTTGTGTTTCTTTAACAGTTTCACAGCATCAGAACTTTGTTTCTCTTATACAAACCTCATTTTTAGCTGCACAGAAGAAAACTGCCCGGGCTTTTTTCCCCTGATGCTGTGCAAAGCATGATGGGCTTTCTGATTTTGTTGTTCTCTTTCTGCTGTTTTGGTGCAATTTTTTTTTTTTACATTTTGAATTTGACATTTGAAGCCTAGCGTGTGCAGCTGGGAGGGGTAATCAGGACACAGGATAGTTGGAACTGTGTCTCCTGCTCCTTGTCACCTCCTTTCAACCAAAAAGATGGCTGCCCCCATGACAAAGATGGCAGCCCCCATGAATCACAAACATTTGCCTGTTCTTTTAAAACAGGGTGGGTAAGAGATTATATTACCTATCTATTCTAATTAACATAACTAATGTAACTTGATGACAGTATGTTTGTTTAGGCCGAAGTTCCCCTTTAAGGGTTCTGCTTCTGATGCAGGAGACCAGGGTTTAGAATCTCGGCTCCTCCTGTTCAGTAAACCAGCACCTATTCAGTAGGAGACCTTGGGCAAGCCTCCCTAACACTGCTACTGCCTATAGAGCGCGTACTAGTGGCTGCAGCTCTGGCGCTTTGAGTCAGTCAGGAGAAAAGCGAGATATAAATGTTCTGTGTTTGTTTTGTGTTTGACATAGTATAAATCTGGCCTTAAAAATTTGGCAACATTGCTTCACTCTGACTCTAGTAATGAGCAATCAATAACGAAATAGCTTCTTGCTGGCGGTGCTTATGTGGAATGACATGACATTTAATATCTCTGATAACAGCATCATTGTAGCTTTGGTAATATGGTATCAGAGGTGACATTATTGTGTACTCTATGGTCTAGTAATCTAGCAACAGTGACAGCCTGGTGGTAACATGACATCACTGGCTTTGGCAAGATAGTAACACTGATAACATGGAAAATGTCTGCTGTAGGCTTAATGGAAACCTGAAACGGGGGGAAAAGTTCCATTTTACTTACCTGGGGCTTTTTCCAGCTCCCGCAGCCTACCAGGTCCCTCGGTTTCTTTCTGATCTGCTTTGTTGTGTGGCTATCTCCCTCTGGAAGATCACTGACTGCTTATGCACATGCTCGGCCTGCCGCCTCTTCGATCACGCTTTCGTTGCCAGAAGCATTTTGCACATGTGCAATTGCAATCTTTACAAACTGTGCATGTGCAGAATGCTCCCACCAATGGGAGTACGATCAAGGAGGTGGGGCTGGGGCCGGGCATGTGTAGAAGCGCACGACCGGTTCAGCCGGCGAGCTTTCAGGGGGCACAGCACAAAGGAGCAGACCTGTAAGGCTATGGGCACTGTAAGAAGCCCCAGGTAAATACGCTAGAACTTGAGACGCACATCGTCTGGTGGAAATCGACCCTAAGGGTTGAGTTTAAATAGCCGGGACTCTACTTTTTTTAAGTTGCAAACTCTGCAGGCCACATAAGGGGGCGTGGCAATAACATAAATCTTGCAGCAGGAACTAGACTTTCCTTGTCTTGGAATGATACTGTTGTTTGGTAATGCTGACACGCGTCTTACTGATCCATACTATGGGTGAATTTTAATGAGTAGCCCACGTTAATGTCATGTTTGAAGCTTTCCCAGAGTACTGTGTATGGAAACACTGATTATTAGCGAGTGCTTATGGGGAACTGAGGGGCGTCTGTTACGTCTGCAGATAAGACAATCTATCCATATCCACTTAATGAATTTCCCCACAATGTCACATAAAAAATCACGAAAGCAGAAAGCCTTCATCTATCGGCAATTACTGCGGATAACAGGAAACAGATGGTAGGCTTTCTCCAGGCAGATGCGACGTCCTCCGCTTCTCCACAGGCAACATGAAGAAAGACATTTTAAAACAAGTGGATGCGCTGCCACCTGTGTGTGTGCGGAGTCCTGAGGCACTCTCATTATTTATAGAGTAGCAGCCTGTAACACTGAATCACGTTCATACAGTAAACTGCCTGTTAGGCATTATTGCTAACAGGCTGAGCCTAGGCAGGAAACCATTAGAAATACCACACAGAAGATGTTTTACATGAACAAAGAGTCACATCGGCTGGCAGAACTCCATTAGAGGCTGACATTCTTTCACAAGCCTGTGTATATACACCATGCTCTTCAGCATTTAGCTATTTTTATCCCTTTTTAAAGTCCTCAGTTCAGGCACAAATGTTTTCCTAGATATGGGTTGTAGGCAATTATTTGTAGAGCTTTTTTTTTCAATCTGTGTAGAGGGTCCTTGATGAGTTAATGCCAAATAAACTGCTTTTAGAAGAGCGGTGGAGATGATGCAATCCAGGCAGCACCATAAGCCACACCCACATAGCTGGAAACTGATGCGCTGCATTCTTTTGCTTCTGAGTGAGGCGATTGAACCACGATTCTCATCTCTTTTCTCCTGTTCTTCTCTTCTGTCTCTTTTCAAGGGAGGCAGGAGTTGGGAGGAGCCAGGGAGATGTAAACATACCAGGAGGCTCTGCAGGTGGCAGAAGTATTCAGACATATAACCTGTAGAAAGGCAAAATATCACCATATCCCATACCTTTAGTATGATACATATGGAAAACATTTTCCATTTCTAGACATTTACCACTAGCCCTTTACACACTCTTTAGAGTTGTGGTTCACCATGGGCTTGCTGGGTAGTCAGTAACCCTAGACCAGGGATGTCAAACCAGTCCTTTGAGGGCCGAGGTCCTAACACATTTTTGATACAGCTCAAATTAATGGATGGGTCTGAATCAGAAAAGATGTGGTCCATCAGGTAGAACACATTCCTCTCTTTCTCAGTCCATCCTAAACACTTGCATGGATCTGGCACTCCAGGCCTGACCTGTGCTCTAGTCATATACAGGCAAAATATTTCTGTTACGTTCCTTTGTACAGCCCCTCATTTGCTTTATGTACTGTAGATATGCTTTGTTATATGCCATCTCTAGTCTCTGCGAGGAAGCTGCTCTACAATGCTTGCTCTACATCAGTGCTGTCCAACTTTACGGGCATGGAGGGTCAATTTTTTTTCAGACCACATGGTGGAGGGCCGAAGGTTCTTACTACAGCCACAAATATCCCACAAGGAAAAAAAATGCAATTAGAGTATTAGACAATTAGATTGGCAGCAGATTCCCACAAAATGCAAATCTATTGGCAGCAGATTCCCACAGAATGCAAATCTATTTAGACTGGCAGCGTCCTCCCTCAATAAATAACATGATTAGGCAGCATCTCCCTCAATAAATAACATTAGGCAGCGCCCCCCCCCCCTCCTCAAAAAGTAACAGGCAGCGTCCTCCCTTAATAAATAACATTAGGCAGCGTCCCCCTCAATAAATAACATTAGGCAGCGTCCTCCCTCAATAAATAACATTAGGCAGCATCCCCCTCAATAAATAACATTAGGCAGCCCCCCCCCCTTTTAAAAGTAACAGGCAGCGTCCTCCCTTAATAAATAACATTAGGCAGCGTCCCCCTCAATAAATAACATTAGGCAGCGCCCCCCCCCCTCAAAAAGTAACAGGCAGCGTCCCCCCCCCCTCAATAAATAACATTAGGCAGCGTCCCCCTCAATAAATAACATTAGGCAGCATCCCCCCTCAATAAATAATATTAGGCAGCGCCCCCCTCAATAAATAACATTAGGCAGCACCCCCCTCAATAAATAACATTAGGCAGCGTCCCCCTCAAATAACATTAGGAAGCATCCCCCTCAATAAATAACATTAGGCAACATCCTCCCTCAATAAATAACATTAGGCAGCAACCTCCCTCAATAAATAACATTAGACAGCATCCCCCTCAATGAATAACATTAGGCAACATCCTCCCTCAATAAATAACATTAGGCAGCATCCCCCCTCAATAAATAATATTAGGCAGCGCCCCCCTCAATAAATAACATTAGGCAGCACCCCCCTCAATAAATAACATTAGGCAGCGTCCCCCTCAAATAACATTAGGAAGCATCCCCCTCAATAAATAACATTAGGCAACATCCTCCCTCAATAAATAACATTAGGCAGCAACCTCCCTCAATAAATAACATTAGACAGCATCCCCCTCAATGAATAACATTAGGCAACATCCTGCCTCAATAAATAACATTAGGCAGCATCCCCCCTCAATAAATAACATTAGGCAGCAACCCCCTCATTAAATAGCATTAGGCAGCGCCCCCCCCCCCTCCCCCTCAAAAAGTAACAGACAGCGTCCTCCCTAGAGTTGAGCCGAAATTTTCGTAATTTAGCATTACTATAATTACGCATGCGAAATTTGCGATTACGATGCGAAATTACGGTAGCGTAATTGCCATTAAAATCGTAATTGAAAATACCGTAAGCGTAATTTTCAACGCGTAATTTCGCGTTTCGTTCATGCCGTAATTTCGCATTAAACGCTACCGTAATTTCGCGTTAAACCGTAACGCTGCGTATAATATAAAAAAGCCGCCGACTTTAAGGGTTAATAGCAAAGCCCCCTTAAATGCTAAGAGCCTCAAATTTGGAGAATATATTAAGGAGATCAGGAGGAATAAGAGGAAAACATTTTTTTTCAAAAAGACCTTATAGTTTTTGAGAAAATCGATGTTAAAGTTTCATAGTAAAAATGTATACATTTAAAAACCCGCCGACTTTAACGGTTAATAGCAAAGCCTGCTTAAAGTTTAGGAACACCAAATTCCTAGGGTATATTAAGGGGATCAGTGGGAATAAGAGGAAATTTTTTTTTTCAAAAAGACCTTATAGTTTTTGAGAAAATCGATTTTTAAGTTTCAAGGGCAAAAATGTCTTTTAAATGCGGAAAATGTCAGTTTTTTTTGCACAGGTAACAATAGTGTATTATTTTCATAGATTCCCCCAAGTGGGAAGAGTTTTACTTACTTCGTTCTGAGTGTGGGAAATATTAAAAAAAAACGACGTGGGGTCCCCCCTCCCAGACCTCTTTAACCCCTTGTCCCCCATGCAGGCTGGGATAGCCAGAATGCGGAGCACCGGCCGCATGGGGCTCCGCACCCTGACTATACCAGCCCGCATGGTCCATGGATTGGGGGTCTCGGAAGGGGAGGGGCAGCCAAGCTTTCCCCTCCCCCTCCGAGCCCTTGTCCAATCCAAGGACAAGGGGATCTTCTCCACCTCCGATGGGCGGTGGAGGTGGAGGCCGCGATTTCCTGGGGGGGGGGGTTCATGGTGGAATCTGGGAGTCCCCTTTAAAAAGGGGTCCCCCAGATGCCCACCCCCCCTCCCAGGAGAAATGAGTATAGAGGTACTTGTACCCCTTACCCATTTCCTTTAAGAGTTAAAAGTAAATAAACACACAAACACTTAGAAAAAGTATTTTAATTGAACAAAAAACATAACCACGAAAAAAGTCCTTTAATATTCTTAATTAACCAATAATACTTACCTGTCCCTTTAAATAAATGATCCCACGCAATATCCTCGGAAATGTTCTATCAGTTACAATGTAACAAAGTTATTACAATGTAACAACTTTGTTACATTGTAACTACGCCGCACCCGACGTCACTCGCCGCTCAGCCGCCGCACGGACCCGACAGAGCTCTGAGCTATATAGCTCAGAGCTCTCTAAGCATCTTTGTATTTGGGCTCCAAGGAGCCCCATTGGTCCTTAGCAGACCAATGGGGTTCCTTCTGATTTGAAGGAACCCCATTGGTCTGCTAAGGACCAATGGGGCTCCTTGGAGCCCAAATACAAAGATGCTTAGAGAGCTCTGAGCTATATAGCTCAGAGCTCCGTCGGGTCCGTGCAGGGCGCTAAGTCCCCGCCGGCTCCGCTGCCCTCCCCGCCTCTCCCACATGTCACCCACATGTCACCCACATGTGGGTGACATGTGTGTGACAGATGTGGGCGGGGTGGACAGCGGGAGCTGCGGGGACTTAGCGTCCTGCACGGACGCGTAAGTGTATGCTGCGGCGGCTGAGCGGCGAGTGACGTCGGGTGCGGCGTAGTTACAATGTAACAAAGTTGTTACATTGTAATAACTTTGTTACATTGTAACTGATAGAACATTTCCAAGGATATTGCGTGGGATCATTTATTTAAAGGGACAGGTAAGTATTATTGGTTAATTAAGAATATTAAAGGACTTTTTTCGTGGTTATGTTTTTTGTTCAATTAAAATACTTTTTCTAAGTGTTTGTGTGTTTATTTACTTTTAACTCTTAAAGGAAATGGGTAAGGGGTACAAGTACCTCTATACTCATTTCTCCTGGGAGGGGGGGTGGGCATCTGGGGGACCCCTTTTTAAAGGGGACTCCCAGATTCCACCATGAACCCCCCCCCAGGAAATCGCGGCCTCCACCTCCACCGCCCATCGGAGGTGGAGAAGAGCCCCTTGTCCTTGGATTGGACAAGGGCTCAGAGGGGGAGGGGAAAGCTTGGCTGCCCCTCCCCTTCCGAGACCCCCCAATCCATGGACCATGCGGGCTGGTATAGTCAGGGTGCGGAGCCCCACGCGGCCGGTGCTCCGCATTCTGGCTATCCCAGCCTGCATGGGGGACAAGGGGTTAAAGAGGTCTGGGAGGGGGGACCCCACGTCATTTTTTTTTATATTTCCCACACTCAGAACGAAGTAAGTAAAACTCTTCCCACTTGGGGGAATCTATGAAAATAATACACTATTGTTACCTGTGCAAAAAAAACTGACATTTTCCGCATTTAAAAGACATTTTTGCCCTTGAAACTTAAAAATCGATTTTCTCAAAAACTATAAGGTCTTTTTGAAAAAAAAAAATTCCTCTTATTCCCACTGATCCCCTTAATATACCCTAGGAATTTGGTGTTCCTAAACTTTAAAGAGACACTGAAGCGGAAAAAAATATATGATATAGTGAATTGGTTGTGTACTATGAATAATTACTAGAAGATTAGCAGCAAAGAAAATATTCTCATACTTTTATTTTCAGGTATATAGTGTTTTTTCTAACATTGCATCATTCTATAATATGTGCAGATTACACAACACTCAGCATTCAAAATGAGTCTTTCAGAGCAGTCTGTGAAGTAATGACCTCTCCTCTAGCAGAGGAAAAGTAAATAGTCCAGGAACAGTTGAGATAATAAAAGTCAGATAACAGCCCTCTCCACGACTAACTTAGTCGGGGAGCTTAACCCCCCTGGCGGTTTGCAAAAAATCCGCCAGGGGGCAGCAAATCTTTTTTTTTAATTTTTTTTTTTTTTTTCATGTAGCGAGACAAAGTCTCGCTACATGATAGCCGCTGCTCAGCGGCATCCCCCCAGCCCCTCCGATCGCCTCCGGCGATCGGAGATCAGGAGATCCCGTTCAAAGAACGGGATCTCCTGGAGGGCTTCCCCCGTCGCCATGGCGACGGGCGGGATGACGTCACCGACGTCATCGACGTCGTGACGTCAGAGGGGACTCCGATCTGCCCCATAGCGCTGCCTGGCACTGATTGGCCAGGCAGCGCACGGGGTCTGGGGGAGGGGGCGGCCGCGGCGAGAGGAATTGCGGCGGATCGGCGGGTAGCGGCGGCGATCAGATGCTACACGCAGCTAGCAAAGTGCTAGCTGCGTGTAGCAAAAAAAAAATTATGCAAATCGGCCCAGCGGGGCCTGAGCGGTGCCTCCCGGCGGCATAGCCCGTGCTCAGCACGGGCTTACCGCCAGGGAGGTTAATGGCTTGTTTGCATAGAGATAACAACTGGAGTTTCTCAACTCTTCCTGTACTGGAAACAATTAGACTGATGTATCGGATCTTAATGTTTTATTTCTTAGCTGTGCTACACATACAAATCATAAAATCATCATTTTTTTTTCCGCTTCAGTGTCTCTTTAAGCAGGCTTTGCTATTAACCGTTAAAGTCGGCGGGTTTTTAAATGTATACATTTTTACTTTGAAACTTTAACATCGATTTTCTCAAAAACTATAAGGTTTTTTTGAAAAAAAATTTTTTCCTCTTATTCCTCCTGATCTCCTTAATATATTCTCCAAATTTGAGGCTCTTAGCATTTAAGGGGGCTTTGCTATTAACCCTTAAAGTCGGCGGCTACCTAACATTGATCCATGCATCAACTTTTCCGCTTGGGAGCATGGCCATACGCATTAAGTTCGTAATACCCACTGTAATGCGAAAATTACGCGAAAATTACGGTTACGTGAAATTTCGCGAAATCCTTCTTCATTACGATTGTGTACTTACGGCCATAATCGTAATTACACTAATTAGGCGAAATTTCGCGAAATCGTAATTACGTCATTACGCTCATCTCTAGTCCTCCCTCAATAAATAACATTAGGCAGCGTCCCCCTCAATAAATAACATTAGGCAGCGTCCCCCTCAATAAATAACATTAGGCAACATCCTCCCTCAATAAATAAAAATTAGGCAGCATCCCCCTAAATAAATAACATTAAGCAGCGCCCCACCTCAAAAAGTAACAGGCAGCGTCCCCCCTCAATAAATAACATTAGGCAGCGTCCCCCCTCAATAAATAACATTAGGCAGCGCCCCCCCCCTCAATAAACATTAGGCAGCGTCCCCCCTCAATAAACATTAGGCAGCATCCCCCCTCAATAAATAACATTATGCAGTGTCCCCCTCAATAAATAACATTAGGCAGCGCCCCCCAGAATAAATAACATTAGGCAGCATCCCCCCTCAATAAATAACATTAGGCAACATCCCCCCTCAATAAATAACATTAGGCAGCATCCCCCCTCAATAAATAACATTAGGCAGCGTCCCCCCTCAATAAATAACATTAGGCAGCATCCCCTCTCAATAAATAACATTAGGCAGCAGCCCCTCTCAATAAATAACATTAGGATGTGGATGTGAAAGGCATATTTGGCTTGGTAAATCCTACTAATATAATAAATGGGAAAGTTCGGATGTTTGGATGTTTGTTAAACGATCACGCAAAAATGGCTGAACGGATTTGAATGAAATTTGGCACACACACAGTGGCATACCTAGGGCATTTGACACCCGGTGCTGGGTATTAAAAGACATCCCCCCCCCCCAAAAAAAAAAAAAAAAATTAAAAAAAAAATGGGCGTGGCTATAACCTGCGGCAAAAAATGGGCGTGGCCATGACCAGATGAGGCCGAAGCTAACTAATTTAAAGTGAACTCGGGATGAGAGTAATATGGAGGCTGTACCCCCAGGAGGGGGAAGCAGGGCTAGATGGAGGGGCTGTGGAGGCAGTGGTGGGGAGGGGGGACATATCCCCCCCTCCCTCACCTGGGACCCCTCCTTCTGCCTCTCTCTTCCCCCTCCAGAATAGCGGCCCCAGTATAGCTAGTATAGTTGCCCCCAATATAGCTAGTATAGTTGCCCTTAGTGTAGGTAATATAGTTGCCCCCAGTATAGCTGCCCCCAGTATAGCTAGTATAGTTGCCCCCAGTGTAGCTAGTATAGTTGCCCCCAGTGAAGTTAGTTGCCCCCAATGAAGATAGTATAGTTGCCCCAGTATAGTTAGTATAGTTGCCCCAGTATAGCTAGTATGGTCGCCCCAGCCAGTATAGCTAGTATAGTTGCCCCCAGACAGTATAGCTAGTATAGTTGCCCCCAGCCAGTACAGCTAGTATAGTTGCCCCCAGCCAGTACAGCTAGTATAGTTGCCCCAGCCAGTATAGCTAGTATAGTTGCCCCCAGCCAGGATAGCTGCCCCCAGTATAGCTAGTATAGTTGCCCCAGCCAGTATAGTTGCCCCCAGTATAGCTAGTATAGTTTAGTTGCCCCCTGTATAGCTAGTATAGTTTAGTTGCCCCCAGTATAGCTAATATAGTTGCCCCCAGTAAGCTAGTATAGTTGCCCCCAGTAAGCTAGTATATTTTGCCCCCAGTATGGCTAGTATAGTTGCCCCAGTATGGCTAGTATAGTTGCCCCCAGTATGGCTAGTATAGTTGCCCCCAGTATGGCTGGTATAGTTGCCCCCAGTATGGCTGGTATAGTTGCCCCCAGTTAGCTAGTATAGTTGCCCCCAGTATGGCTAGTATAGTTGCCCCCAGCATAGCTGGTATAGTTGCCCCCAGTATGGCTAGTATAGTTGCCCCCAGTATGGCTAGTATAGTTGCCCCCAGTATAGTTAATATAGTTGCCCCCAGTATGGCTAGTATAGTTGCCCCCAGTAAGCTAGTATAGTTGCCCCCAGTATGGCTAGTATAGTTGCCCCCAGTATGGCTAGTATAGTTGCCCCCAGTAAGCTAGTATAGTTGCCCCCAATATGTATCGTTGCCCCCAGTATAGCTAGTATAGTTGCCCCCAGTAAGCTAGTATAGTTGCCCCCAGTATGGCTAGTATAGTTGCCCCCAGTATGGCTAGTATAGTTGCCCCCAGTAAGCTAGTATAGTTGCCCCCAGTATGGCTAGTATAGTTGCCCCCAGTATGGCTAGTATAGTTGCCCCCAGTAAGCTAGTATAGTTGCCCCCAGTAAGCTAGTATAGTTGCCCCCAGTATGGCTAGTATAGTTGCCCTCAGTAAGCTAGTATAGTTGCCCCCAGTGTAGGTGCCCCAGGAGGGAGAAGCAGGGCTAGATGGAGGGGCAGTGGAGGCAGCGGTGGGGAGGGGGGAAATATCCCCCCCCCCTCCCTCACCTGGGACCTCTCCTTCTGCCTCTCTCTTCCCCCTCCAGAATAGCGGCGACAAGTGTGGGGCGGCCGGAGGCGCATGGACAATTACTTACCTGATTTCCGCGTTCCAAGCGTGGAGCGCAGCGTCATGACGTTACAGGTCTCCGCCTCCAATGCCGCCCACTGTGCTTCCGCTAATCAGGAAGCACAGTGGGCAGCATTGGAGGCGGAGACCTGTAACGTCATGACGCTGCGTTCCACGCTTGAACGCGGAAATCAGGTAAGTAATTGTCCATGCGCCTCCGGCCGCCCCGCACTTGTCGCCGCTATTCTGGAGGGGGAAGAGAGAGGCAGAAGGAGGGGTCCCAGGTGAGGGATGGGGGGGATATTTCCCCCCTCCCCACCGCTGCCTCCACAGCCCCTCCATCTAGCCCTGCTTCTTCCTCCTGCTGTGCTGCTGTGGGGGGTCGTGGCGACACCCCCCTGGGTGTCTGACACCCGGTGCGCCATGCCCCCCTGCGCCCTATTATAGAGACGCCACTGCACACACATAGTACATTACCTGGAATAAAGTATAGGATACTTTTTATTCCCATAACCAAAAAGGGGGCGGAGACAAATACAAATTTCACTGGAAAATGTAAACTGCAGCCATTCTTACACTGTTAATGGCAGGGTTCTCAAACTTTGCACAGTTGGTCACTGGGTGACTGGGATTAATATTCAGAAAGGTGGGTGGAGTCTATAAAAGCCAATCAAAATTAACCTATTGATTTTCAAGGGGAATATTTACATTGCTGCCATTCTTGCACTGTTAATGGCACAAGCCTCAAACCTGGTACAGTTGATCATTGGGTGACTAGGGTTCAATTTCAGAAAGGGGGTGGAGCCACAAACAGCCAATTAAATTTGTTTCATTTCAATGCACATTATTGATGCCAAACACTGCAAAGATCACAAACTTGGTAATTGATTAATTGAGTGTTAGGGTTGGAAAAGTAGGCACAGCCAACACCAGCCAAATACATAAAAGGGCAACGCCGGGTCATAAGTGGGCGGAGAAAAATACAATTTTCACTGGAAAATGTAAACTGCAGCCATTCTTACACTGTTAATTGTAGGGTTCTCAAACTTTGCACAGTTGGTCGTTGGGTGACTGGGATTAATATTCAGAAAAGTGGGTGGAGTCTATAAAAGCCAATCAAAATTAACCTATTGATTCTCAAGGGGAATATTTACATTCCTGCCATTCTTGCACTGTTAATGGCACAAGCCTCAAACCTGGTACAGTTGATCATTGGGTGACTAGAGTTCAATTTCAGAAAGGGGGTGGAGCCACAAACAGCCAATTAGATTTGTTTCATTCCAATGCAAATTATTGATGCCAAACACTGCAAAGCTCACAAACTTAGTAATTGATTCATTGTGTGTGAGGGTTAGAAAAGTGGGCACAGCCAACACCAGCCAAATACATAAGCGGGCAACGCCAGGTCATAAGTGGGCGGAGACAAATACAAATTTTACTGGGAAAATGTAAACTGCAGCCATTCTTACATGGTTAATAGTAGGGTTCTCAAACTTTGCACAGTTGGTTACTGGGTGACTGGGGTTAATATTCAGAAAAGTGGGTGGAGCCTACAAAAGGCAATAAAAAATTACCTATTGATTTTTCAGGGGAATATTTCATTGCTGCCATTCTTGCACTGTTAATGGCACAAGCCTCAAACCTGGTACAGTTGATCATTGGGTGACTGGGGTTTAAATTTATAAAAGGGGGTGGAGCCACAAACAGCCAATATGATTTGTTTCATTTTAATGCAGGTTATTGATGCCAAACACTGCAAAGCTCACAAACTTGGTCATTGAGTAATTGATTAATTGTGTGTTAGGGTTAGGAAAAGTGGGCGCAGCCAGCACCTGCAAGATACATAATCGGGCAATGCCGGGTCATCAGTAGGCAGAGACAAATGCAAATTTCACTGAGAAGATGTAAACTGCAGCAATTCTTACACTTTTAATGGTAGGGTTCTCAAACATTGCACAATTGGTCACTGGGTGATTGGGATGAATATTCAGAGAAGTGGGTGGAGCCTACAAAAGCCAATCAAAATTCATGTATTGATTTTCAAGGGGAATATGTAATTGCTACCATTCTTGCACTGTTAATGGCACAAGCCTTAAACCTGGTACAGTTGGCCATTGGGTGACTGGGGTTCAAATTCAGACAAAGGGGTGGAGCCACAAACAGCCAATGAGATTTGTTTAATCTCAATGCAAATTATTGATGCCAAAGACCGCAAAGCTCACAAACTTGGTTATTGAGTAATTGTGTGTTAGGGTTAGAAATAGTAGGCGGAGCCAACACCAGCCAAATACATACCTGAACAATGTTAGGAAATAAGTGGGTGGAGAAAAATACAAATTTCATTGCGCAAATGTAAACTGCAGCCATTCTTACACTGTTAATGGTAGGGTTCTCAAACTTTGCACAGTTGGTCACTGGGTGACTGGGATTAATATTCAGAAAAGTGGGTGGAGCCTATAAAAGCCAATCAAAATCCACCTATTGATTTTTGAGGGGAATATTTAATTGCTGCCATTCTTGCACTGTTAATCACCTGTACCTGGTACAGTTGGCCATTGGGTGATTGGGGTTCAAATTCAGAAAAGGGGTGGAGCCACATCCAATCAGATTAATTTTATTTCATTGCAAATTATTGATGCCAAAGACCGCAAAGCTCACATACTTGGTCATTAAGTAATTGTGTGTTAGGGTTAGGAAAAGTGGGCAGAGCCAACACTAGCTAAATACATACCCGGGCAACGCCGGGCGACCAGCTAGTCATTAATAAATGCAATTATAGAGTGGACTTTCAAGGACTTTGTTTGTTTTTTTCTACTTATCTCCCTGGACTGTTCACACTCAGCGCATTTCCTGTGGTTTTTTTATGCAATTTTATTGGTATATTGGAAGTGCTCCAAGCTATTGTTTACCCCATTATTATTATTATAAGCCAGCACAATGTTTTGTATTGATTGTATGTCCCCAGTACAATGTATGGCAACAATATTTTATTTGGAAATAAAGGTGTTTTTTCCATTTTGTGTTTGTTTATACTTATATTTTGCCCACTATTATGTCCCCACACTTCATCCTGCGTACTTAGAACAGTACACGCTAAGTGAATTTGTTAGTATTTTACTTTCATTTGAGAGCCCATTCACACTTGAGCGGTTTGCCGGCAGTTTCGGCAAATCGCTCAAGCGCTAGCGCTTTTCAAAGCGCTAGGGTAATAAAAGTCTATGGGCCCGTTTTCATTTGGGCGATTTGCGCTAATTGCCGCAAATCGCCCAAAAACGCTAAATGCAAACACGTAGCCTGCACCATTTTCAGGCGATTTCCAGGCGATTGCGTTTTAGTGCTATGCCATCCCGAAGACCCCGAAACACCTGACTTCCGGCGTGTAGCGCCCTTCCCCCCCCCCACTTGGAGAAAAATGCCAAGATGGTTACTCCAGTAAACATCTTGGTGTTTTTCTTCAGGGAGGCGGGGCCATGCGTTGGAAGTCGGGTGATTCTGGGCAGTTTCGAGGGAGAAGGCAGCGCAGGTA